>NW_025932119.1:13765-31901 GCF_000764305.2 Hyalella azteca | reverse complement strand
CATCATTTACCACCAACACTTAGATGTTTGATGTTGACCACAACCTGCAACACATTAATTTTGCATCATTTACAACCAACACTTAGATGTTTGATATTGAGCACAACCTGCAACACATTAATTTCACATCATTTACCACCAACACTTAGATGTTTGATGTTGACCACAACCTGCAACACATCAATTTCACATCATTTACCACCAACACTTAGATGTTTGATATTGAGCACAACCTGCAACACATTAATTTTACATCATTTACCACCAACACTTGGATGTTTGATATTGAGCACAACCTGCAACACATTAATTTCACATCATTTACCACCAACACTTGGATGTTTGATATTGAGCACAACCTGCAACACATCAATTTTACATCATTCATCACCAACACTTAGATGTATGATCTTGACCACAACCTAAACACATTAATTTTACATCAATTATCAACAACACTTAGTTGTATGCTCTTGTCCACAACCTGCAGCACATTAATTTAGCAACATTCAACACTAACAATTCAAGCGTCAGTGCCTGACTGCAATTTGTTTATTAAAATGCTGACCATTGAATAGTCATATACAGATTTGTGCACTAATTGCCATTTACCCAAGCTTGATATTCTGGAATGAAAGTGAAATACCACATAATCATATTTAATAAACTATACAATGCAAATCAGGTTACCGCAATTCCAAGTTCATTCATTCATTTTTCAAACTGACAAGAATTCAGTGCCTCAGGCCAAATTTTAAAATCAAATGAAGCCTTCATAGAACCAATCACCATTAATTCTGAAGGTAAGACGTCAATTGAAGACTGGCGGGGAATTCCGCCCCCAATAATCAATGCATGGCCTCAGTCACGGTAAAAAGTACGCGTGCGACGAGGCACCTGTTCGTTCATGAATATCCTGCGTCTGGCATTTGAAGAAAGACATTATCTGTACACGCACCTCGGATGGAAATCATTCTCTTTATTAAAATTACTATCAGCAATTCTATTTTGATGTTCTGTTTGGTTTCCGTTAAGTTTTCCTTTATTTTCAAGCAACGCAACGCCTTTACAGTCAGTATACACTGGCCAGATATCAGAACTAAGGCGCACTATCTTCCTCGCCTTTTATTCGGAGCCGTTCGGATTTACAATGAGCCGTCGGAGACGATGAGAGATTACTCGGATTATTATTCGAATAATCTTCATAAAGAAGATTATTCGGCGTTTAAACCTATTCAAATAACGTGTAAATAATCCCCCAATATATATGGACTATCAACGTCAACTGTTGAAGAGATTGTGGAATATGAGCTAACTAGAATCAAGAGGGTACAAAGTTTTACTTAGAGCAAAAAAATAAAAACCTTGCTTTCTTATTAAAGTAAGCGTTGTTACCTTCCGACAAGACAGGTTGACATTCTATACAAAAGCAATCTCCCTTATCCGACACAACGAAATCATAGTATAAAACACATGAACTAACATTAAAAGTAAAAACATATAATTCCGCATTTGAAGAATTGGTAGATTTGTTCTCGACAAACGCGAACTCCTTGATTCCATGAAACTTCGGTAAGTTTTCAAATGATGCTTGTTCCTTTCAAACTTTCTGCTTCAGTGGGAAGTTCGAAGAATATCATTTAAAATGCACTTAATCTTGATGTAGATGGTAAACCTGGTGCCCACGTCTACCTGTAATAACCCTTAAATACGTTAAACCTTCTAACTAAGCTAGGCTTCACCACAAGTAAAAATCTATTAGGTGTGCACTGTGCATTCCAATATTTATCCCATACATATCAAACACGTTGGTGATTATGTTATTCTACAGAATAGAAATTTAAACTATAGGGTATCGCCAATACCTTTATGGTACCACAAGCTTCCAAGGCTTACACGCCAACCAAATTGAGAGATCATGAAAGGTATCGCTGCAGCAATCGACTTTCTATAGCAACAATGAATAGTAACAAAGAACAGAAAGATTTTACGAAATTCACGCTACAATAGATCGCAGTCACTCCCAACGTTGATGATCATAAATAATGGGAGTTCGTGGAGTCTGCTATGTTATCTACCAGCGCTAACCTGAGCCTGTTAAACTATCTACAAGCGCTAACTTGAGCCTGCTATACGAGCTACCAGCGCTAACCTGAGCCTGCTATACTATCTACCAGCGCTAACCTCAGCCTGCTGTACGATCTACCAGCGCTAACCTGAGCCTGCTGTACGATCTACCAGCGCTAACCTCAGCCTGCTGTACGATCTACCAGCGCTAACCTGAGCCTGCTATACGATCTACCAGCGCTAACCTGAGCCTGCTATACGATCTACCAGCGATAACCTCAGCCTGCTATACTATCTACCAGCGCTAACCTGAGCCTGCTATACTATCTACCAGCGCTAACGTGAGCCTGCTATATTATCTACCAGCGCTAACCTGTAAGGATTCACACAGTCGAGTTTGTATTCAAATTTTTATTTGATCAAACGAATTCAAAAGAAGTAAAATTGGCTGGAAGCATCAACGGCGCTCTTAGTAATGGCCAAAACGAATTGTAAGGTTTTCATTTATTTACTTGTTCATCCTCCTGGTAGCAGTTACGAGGAAGTGAAAATTTGGTAAACAATAGCGACGAATAAAATAAGGTTGGCTTGCTCCGAGCTTGGCAAAAGTTCAACGGGCTCCAGATGGGGTCTCCTAGGTGCTGCGACGTAGCCATGACGCCAGACGTAGACGTCACGTATAAGAAACAAAGCAGCAAGAAGGAAAGGCTCATCGACAGCACTGGACCCGAAACTTGAGAACGTTGATACTAAAAAGACATAAACATAATCTCGGTCAGGTTCATACAGGATTTTACTATAAAATTAATAAACAGCAATTTCAGCAGCAAATATCAAATTAACTCAAAAATCCTTCGACTGACCTGAGGTTTTTAATGCCCAGTGTTATGACTTTACGAAAATGGAATGAATGAAGAGTTTAATTCGAGAAATTTAGAGGAAATCAGTTAGAGGAGTGGGAAGTTGGACGGAAAAAGACAGCAAGAATAGCTAAAGGTTTCACTGCGTGTTGAAAGAAGATGAAAGACTTAAATTAGGATTGCACATTCCGAAACAGTATAGCCAACTGCCATCGTGAATTGCACGACCCCATTTCTGGCAAAAATAGATCTATTGATAATTGATAAACTTCAATTATACTTTGAAATGATTTAAAATATTTTATTTAATTTGATATATATTTAACAACCGTAGTATATTTAATAACTTTTGTAATGACGTCAACGGGTTCCTTTCATTATAGGTTCCGCCTATAACTAAGTGCCAACCAATTTCTTGTGCTTGTAGGTTTTAACAGAATCCGGTTCAGACGTAGTTTTATTGAAGGAGTCGAGAAGCAGGAACGAAGCGACAGAGGAGGGAAGTACTCCAGGCTTCTTATACCTACAATTAAATAATCACATGCTTAAATACACAGTACTAGTAACAAGATATCAAACAATTATAACGCAACTCTTACAACAGTTAATCTCAAGTACACATTCTATTATTCAATAGAAAATCTAAGCGCTTACCATAGGTACAAGCGGCCGACTGCCCAAGTTACAACGAATAAACCAAACCTGGAAGCAAGCCTTTTCTATGGTTCGGGAGATGTTGCCAAAACATCAGCTTCAAATAATCTAAGTTAATAAGTTAAATCATTACAACTTTGATATATATTTTGATATAGATATCGGAATAAATTCAATATATATATTTAAAATAAACCTAAACTTTGATATAGATTTGCAATATATTAGATATTAATTTGAAATAAATTTACTTAAAATGATACACTTAAAAAATGTGTCCAACTTCCCACAGGAGCAAAAATAAGCATAGTTAATGCAAACCAAACAAAATGAAAATGACACGGCATTCGCACAAAATAAGGGACAGCGAATCAGGATTATAGGAAGTTTGAGAAATACTTAATGAAAGACGATTATAATGCTTCTGGAGACACTGATTAGTTGGCGGCACAAAACTGTAGTTCGTAAGTATCACAGAGTGACGACCACCGCTCGGAACAATCTAAGAAATCTCACGAGCTTGTTCGCCCAGTCTCGGACATTGACTTGTCCGCACAAGCTGGACAAGAGGCAACCGCACTGCGTCGGAAATAAATAATTCAATATTACCTTCATTATTATGAAAGATTGTTTGGAAATAATATTTAGCTTGGAAATGACAGAAATAATCGGTGAGAAATTTATAATTTCTCACAAACCAGAGCCTGCTATACGATCTACCAGCGCTAACCAGAGCCTGCTATACGATCTACCAGCGCTAACCAGAGCCTGCTATACTAGCTACCAGCGCTAACCAGAGCCTGCTATACGATCTACCAGCGCTAACCTCTATACTATCTACCAGCGCTAACCTGAGCCTGCTATACTATCTACCAGCGCTAACCTGAGCCTGCTATACTATCTACCAGCGCTAATTTGAGCCTGCTGTACTATCTACCAGCGCTAACCCGGACAACCAATTTACGGTTGAAGTGCGCTATATGTGTATATAGTACTATATGTGTAATTTTCACTATATCTTTATAATGTCACCTGTGAGGTGTACGGTATATACATGTCATTTTGTGATGTGAATATCTTGTCGTTGGACTTTTGAAAACATCAATGCAGTTTTGATTCATAAAAAACAGTAAAAAAGAACATGTTCATATCTTATTCCTTTTATTGTTCATAGTAGGTACATAAGTGCTGCAATTTCGATTGATTTCGATTCATACGTATAGACGTCCGGCATTCATATGTAATACGTTACTAGCATTCTCACCCTTTTAACTAGATTATTTATATCTATTTTTAGAGCTGTCCAATAGCGCACGTTAAAAAGTAAACGAGTAAAAATGTCAAGCCCATTAATACCCACCATATACCTACCGACACATTTTTCGTCCTTCTTACTCCAATAAATGACATTACTTCCCACAACCATTTACACATTCTCGAAATAATCTGCTTCATTATGTCTTTTTCTACAGGCACGTAGCATTGGAACAAGCTCCTCTATGTAGCGACCTTCGTTTCCTTCTGTTGAATATCACGCATCGCATGGCCGCTATCGTGCAACAACTGCAAATTACATCGACCCGACAAATCTAAACGAGAATATTTTCATGTGTGGGAGCAGCGTGAAGGACAGCGACATTTGCCTGGAATTAAGTGAACTGTAAAAGGAACGTGGATATTTGCCTGGAACGGTAAGAACTGTAGAAGGGACGGTGAAATCTGGCTGAAAGGTGAGGACTATAAATAACGACCGGGGATATTTGTCTGTAATGGTGGGAACTGTAAAAGCGAAAGTAAAATTTCACAGGAATAGTAAGAGCTGTAAAGATGACGGCGTTCTTAGCCAGGAATGGTTACTACTGTTTAAGGACAGTGATATTTGCCCAGAATTGGGCGAACTGTAAAATGATCAGTGTGATTTGCACACAAACCCTGTGTATGAAATGTATGAATCTATTGAATGGAAGGTACGATTACAAAAGGGTAGAGACTCCAGCCCAGTAGTGGGAAAGCTCGAGCCACGAGGGTGTATAAGGCACGAGCCCATGCAGTGGACGGCTGGCTGCATTCCGATTAATGATAAGGAAGACCCGGTAACTGATCAACAGGCGTCATCAGAAGGAGGCCGTCGATCATAATAACGCTCAATGAAATCACCCAATCCTTCAATCATGACACGCAATCAGATATTGATTGCGCGGTACAGAAGAGGTAGAGAGGGGCGGGGAAGGCCATGCGGGATGAGTCAATAAGTCGATACGCGTACCGAGGTCAACAATAGCGATGTAATTGTGCCTGCCGTTGTTCGTGGCAAATCTCTTGTTCGTTCCTGCAAAATTCATCAAATGCCAGGGATACGTGGTTGATATCCCTGATTCGGCGACGGGAAGCGAATGCGTTTCGCAAGAAGTTCGTCATTAATGCTCAAGCGTTTCTCTATTATTCCTTAGTCGAACCAAACGTTATTAAGAAATATCTTGACATTTACACAAGACTTTAATTTAAATTTATTAATAGAATTTTCCTCTGTCACATTGATTATCGACTCATGTGCCAGGCAAGAACATTTGATGTTAGTAAAGAGACATTATTTTCTCGACATGTACAATTCAGTTGCTCACACGAATGTTTTAACATTAAATTGCAATTTACGGACAATTTACCCTAAATTTGCCGCGAATTTTTTTCGCATTGCATATCTGTTAATATAACCGTTTTTATAGCATTCACGAACCGAGTCCACTGAACTTTCCGTCTGTCCTTAGTTATGCTTCCATAATTAGTTTGAAATTTTTAATATGAGACAAATGATTTAAAACATATGAATTATACTCCCAGAATTGGGTATAGAAAATTTCGTACCATGTTCCGATAAATTTTGAATAGTTTCATTATACAATTGAAAAAATTTCTTCAATCATTGAAAACAGTGTGATGAATTTATAATTTAACAGCGAAGATATGGCATAGACTATCGCCTATATTATCATAGAAAATCTTTCGAAGTTTAACTCCAGCGGAAGTTCGAAAAGTTAGGAATAAAGTATAATTAATTTAGCGATTTATACCACAGTAGATTTTATAATCGAAATTGACCCAAGCAGCGGAAAGTGAACCATAAAGTACAAACCTATGTACGAAAATTTTAAGTGGATGAGAACTAAAAATATTATTCATATAGGGCTTTGGCTAAAAAAATATCCTACATTTTGAAGTTGGAAGCACTGGAGATGGAAACTAACCTTTGGGAATAACTATCAGAAATGGGCGGGGCGTCCGAATATCCTGCGTTAATGCGTTAATCTCGATGGGGTGGTCAAGTGAGTAGATTTCCAGGGGCCATACTTTCAAAACTCGCTAAGTGAACGTAAGTACTTACGCTCTATTTTCTTGTCTATGATTGGTGGATTTTGCTTGAAAGGCCATCAATAATTGGCTGATGAACTTACGATCTCTTAACTTTTTTTGAAAGTATGGGCCCAGGACGATAAATTTTGCCTTTTTACTCTGTAAATCAGATACATGAGTTCCGTGGCACCATACTGACATACGACGATGCACATTGCATAGTGTACATAACTTAATTAACAAGCTTAACCGGGTTGCAGGAGGAGAGGTAGAATCTCTCTATTCACATTGAAAAAATCTTTTTCAGAATTATTATCTAACAATATATGCAAGCTAACGTTCTATAAGCATTTCGTTCGTTACTGAAAATTTGAATTACTCCTACATTATTTAGAATGCTGAAAGCAGAGTATTGTAGTGAAAATTTAATATTTTTAAACTATCATAATCACGAACAATTTTATATTATCGCATTGATTTGAATTTTCTATTTAGGTGAAAGACATGATGTTGTTAAATAAAACGTAAAAATTTAAATTCAGAATACATCGCATGACAGGCGAAAACGCAAAAGCTGCGGCCCCATAAGATTTAAATGAAATTAAATGTGAAACGATACGAACAAAGCTAAAAAATATGGTTATCAAGCCAGCACATTCTTTTAGCAAGACTTCGGAAGCTAATATTAATAATAAAACTGGGATGGAAGCATGTGAGCTATGGTTAGCTTCAAGCGCTACTATGAATTTTTTAAATATGTGTTCCAGATTAACACTCATAACAGAACGAGAAAGAGAGATGTCTCAAATTTAGAAAGGAATAATCAGCATCCAGTTTTAGCCATCCTTTAATTCGTTTCTCAGCGAAACCCTAAAATTATTAATAAACTGTCAAATAGCTACGCTGAATGAAGAAATTCAATTCAACTATCGGCATTCTGAATAGCTTAGTCAATAAATGAAAGGTTTGTTCATGATATACTCAACGAAACAAAGTTATTAATAACACGTATAGAAATAACTGCTTATGGGAACACTTTATTTTACCTCGATCAGGTCTAGGCTGAGGCGCTCTATGTATGACGTTGCTATTCCAGAAATACACGGATACGGATTAAAAGTAGAATCAATTTGAGGTTTTTCGACGATTGAGCACTAATTTATACTAAATTGTTCTTTGGCTAGTCGGTAAGCCCGACTGGCAAAAAGCATGAAGGGATCGATGGAATAGCGAACCGGCAAAGGGTACGTTCGCTCCCGGTACATGTGCCTGGTTCATCAAGCGGGCAATTGGAGGCACGTGAATTGGGAATCTCCTCATTCAAAAGACTATATAATTTACAGCTTGTTACTTGAGCTACTGCTCTATAATCTCTGCGATATAAGGTACTCATCCTTCGCCCTGAAGAGGCTAAGTATGTTCCACAAGGTGTTAGGGTTTATCATTTGTCATTAATTCAAACATTTTAAGCTTAGAGAAAACTAGATTGTTAACATCCATGGTATAACAGCACAAGGCTAGTCATTGTTGTGTAGGCACGTGAAGAATGAAAGCTGCAAGGTCAAACTCAAACTCGAAAGTCATACGCGCAACCTGGCCCGGAAATTTTTAACTAGGTACCGAAATATTTGTTTACATCTCGGAACCTTTGTAGAACGGGAGCGGGCAGAAGGATCACGAGTAGGACACGAATGCACACATGGCGCTCAAGTCTATCTGTCAATAAGGATTGAGCCCACAGCAACTGACGTTTCACTTTCAATGCATCTCTGAATTTGTGTGATAGAGGATGAGCTCAAGCGTGATAACTTTGCTGGCATTCCGGCGAAGATTCGCCTTCGCCACGCCCATGCGTTCTAAATTCGTACAAATTGCCGCACCCTGTTTGGGAACTTACCGTTTGCGACGCATCGGCAATAGTTTAAGATGTTTAATGAATATGTATGCAAGTTGTATAAAAATTGATGTATATTACGGTCATTTTTTACTTGTTAATGCCAAATCTATGTTGAATAACTCCACTTTCCCGCTATTTGATATTGATTCGTGTCCCATTGGTATGGGTTTCCAGCAGACCAGCACATTCGTATTCAGTGCACACCATACAAATTCAAGTCATACCACACATGTTCAGTGCGCACCACACACATTCAAGTCATACCACATACGTTCAGTGCGCACCACACACATTCAAGTCATACCACATACTGTATGTTCAGTGCGCACCACACACATTCAAGTCATACCACATATGTTCAGTGCGCACCACACACATTCAAGTCATGCCACACATGTCCACAGCATACTACACATATTCAAGTCATATCACGCATATTTAGTGCACACCACACATACTCGTATCACGCTTCACGAGTCTGAGACTCGAGTCATCCGATGCACTCACCACGAGTTTCTCTCCCTTGGGCTCGTCCGCCCTCCCCGAGTCCGGCTTCTCCAGGCCGGACCTCCTCTGCGCAGGCATGGCGCGCTGCTGCTACGACATCAGCGAACTCCCAGGGGCGAGTGAAGGCAGCAAGTATTTCCGAAAAATATTAACATCAGCACTGGGAGTTTCCGTCCTTAATTTTAGCAGTTTCTCCCGAGGGAAACATCAACACTGCGTTTCTATTCAGCGTTCAAACTGAGCGTTTCGTAACACTGAAAACGAAACGATACTCACGTTCCGAGGGAAGAACTAATACTGAGGGTTCCCTAATGTCCGATCTACGTGGCTTTTGGTGTTGAAATAAAATAACTCTCTGCGAGTAAAATGTAGTGTCACATGAACTATTTTCGTGTGATGGACTATTTTCACATGAACCTGTTACAAATTGAGTTGTGATGAACCCATTCAAATACTTATCTATTTCTTTGCACACGTGATAATACTTTTTTGCCTTTTCTGTTATGGAAAATTCGATGATTAGTCATAAAACTATCAAATTATAAATGAACCAAGTGTTACGATTATTTATTATTTTTAAAGAATAATTCCCAAAAATTAGTTTTTGAAAGAAGATATAATTTTTATATTGAGAAACTGGTGCTGTTAGAGCCGCGAACCAGTGTGTGAGGTCAAGCTTTCCAACGCGACTCGATGTTTACAACATGACAGTAAAATCATATGATTTAACGTTTTCTTGCATGCCTATTGGGAGCCAGGGTGGAATTCTATTACAGACCACTGGTTGGAATTCTAGAAATGGTGGTTCATGTATTCAAGATTGATCATGTCTGGTAATTTGTACATTTCAAAAATATCAGCTACATATTAAAGTAAAATCTAGTATCAGACTTTTAGATCCAATTTGGTAAGTGCACTTGCAAATTTATTACCACTCCTGAATCCTCTTTAAAACGCTCGGCGTGGAGACGATGCACGATTTTTAACATCGATTTGCACACGTTAGATATTAAAATGAAACAATTGACTTCATTCATGAACGATTTTACGAGTAGTATTGACATCGTGAATTAGAATTAGTTCCGTAGAAAATATACGACGGTAAGTTACTTTACGAAACACTCGGCAAGTCCAAAGTTTCAATAGAGCTCCAAGATATTTGCTGAGATAATGTTATAGGGCAATTAAAGAATATCTAAATATAATATACCGAAAAATTAATAATATATGGCTTACATCTGAAGAAGATAATATCTGCTGAAATAATACGATGTACTTTCTCAGTTGAAGATATTATCTGAAGAAGTTAATATTTCCCGAGATAATACGGTGCAATTGTGACTCGCCCAACTCCCCCTCCACTCACCCACCACAAGAGAGCGCTTTTGTGGTCGGGGCAGAGACTAATGCTCAGGCTGTTGTGTGGCGCGAGTGCCGCGTGATGAGGCGGGGCGGTCAACGTCTTAAGACCACCACGACTTATTTACCGCTCTGCTCAGCCAAGTTTTAGGTTGTGATTCTGGTGCATTTTCATAGCATAAATTGAGGTTTGATAATTAATTGATTATTATAAGTGAAGGAATTATCTATTTTTCAGTAGAAATGAAAAATTTACCAAAGAAATTCCTTAACTACTATAAATAATGATTTCCAAGGACAAATGACGATTTCTGCTCGACTCCTAATATTTTCTCAGCCTGATTAATTGAGGCTTTGAAATCAAGGAGCGGAAACGGCGGGCTGCGGAAGAAGTTTTTTCAAAGGTACTTGAATGAATCAAAAGTCCTGCTATCATCGTTAGTTTTTAATTAGGCATCACGTCGAACTGTGTGTTAAAATAATGTGAAATGCCACTAAGATCCTAAATGTTTGTAGGGAACGTATGAAATACTGTCAGTACACGTACCCCAAGGAGCGAAGTTCCAATATGCACGAATTAAACCCATTCTTAAACAGCGCTCACCACTTTCCATTCCACCGGCGGAATAGAAGAAGGGACATACGGATATGAACAGGTGCACATAACATTTTGGATCGAATTATCTGAAACTATATCCGCCATTTATATCTACTCTAGCTATATTTCAGAACTGATCGAGTTGAAAGTCTGGATTGACCTAACCAGTAACCACCATTGCTGTAATTCTACCCTGTATGAGTTTTCAGGCATATGAAATTTTTCTGGAATTCGTCATCAACTTATGTTTGTATGTACAATGTCTTCAGAAATGCACTTGTACAAGTAGAGCTTCACACATTTTTCATTATAGTTTATAGTGTTCACATTATCAATATACATCATACATGCAACAATCTGAGCTTCTGCAGTTCCCTTAACAAAGAAAATTCACTGCATTAAATTGGTGTCACATGAACTCTACAGTGTACAATGCTTCACACACAGCATAAGTTATTTTTCTCAACCCACCCAAGCACTTCTCTTAACCTAACCCTGAACTCCAGCACTACAACCACCACCCACCACTTCTCGCGCTCAACTGACAGCAACGGACAGGTCGTCCGTTTGTTTTGATTGCTTGTGCGCCGAACGACGTTCGTTTCTCAGGAAACGCATCGACGTAGCCATGGCCTTGGTGCGAGCCGTGAGATTCTAGGCTACGTTACCATCGGGACCATTGCAGTCAAACATTATACTTTGGTAATAATGCCTTTAGTTTATACCTCCATTTGCGTATAATATTATCTGATGAATTTGAAAATCACTACCAAACAAATTGACTGATTCCATCAAAAGCTTTTCATATAAATAGCACAAATAAATTAGATGATGACTATCCAAGAAATACGTTTATGAGTTCAATTATCAAAGTTAATAAAACAAATTATATCGCCGTCACTATATATGTACTTGGCTATAAAGGTGTAGAGATTAAAGACGGAATGAACAATAGATAAGTGGCGTTGTTACTTCACTTTCTAGTGAGCGACACACTAGCGACAACTACCGGTCGATGCACAGATCTCACTCACAGTGCGCATTTTGAAGCGCGCACGCGAGGCTAAGCTCGGCCCAGCAACAGGCGCTGGATGTAGTCTCATACTTGCGCATTGCTGGACGTGGCGCAGGCTAACAAGGGCACCGCCATACTTTCAAAACTCGCTAAGTGAACGTAAGTACTTACGCTCTATTTTCTTTCGCATTTTGAAGCGCGCACGCGAGGCTAAGCTCGGCCCAGCAACAGGCGCTGGATGTAGTCTCAGCTTGCGCATTGCTGGACGTGGCGCAGGCTAACAAGGGCACCGCCATACTTTCAAAACTCGCTAAGTGAACGTAAGTACTTACGCTCTATTTTCTTGTCTATGATTGGTGGACTTTGCTTGAAAGGCCGTCAATGATTGGCTGAAGAACTTACGATCTCTTAACTTTTTTTGATAGTATAGGCCCTGGGCAATTACCGTATCAGTGATACGCAGGGTAATGGTCGCGTCATCAAGACTAGTGACGAGAAAACTACTGTTACCTTATCTGCAGAGGCTGCAAGGCTTTTTAAATACCATGAAACAAATGAATGGATTCTCCTTAGTTATGGAATCGCTGAAATTCTTTATAAATGTTAATATATGTTTTGATGTCTACGCCAGCAAATGGCTGTAAGATTTTTCAAACACCAACAATCTACCGATGGGCTCTCCAATTTCAGCGCCCAAAGTTATGCGTCTACACGACAAAGTCGACAATAAACGACTGAACTGTAGTTCTAACGTCAGCAAACGACTGAACAGTTGTTCTAAAGTCAGCAAACGCCTGCACTGCTGTCCTAACGTCAGCAAACGACTGAACTGCTGTTCTAACGTCAGCAAACGACTGAACTGCTGTTCTAACGTCAGCAAACGACTGAACTGCTGTCCTAAAGTCAGCAAACGACTGAACTGTTGTTCTAAAGTCAGCAAACGACTTTAGGGCTTTGTTTGCGTCAGCAAAGTTATACTCGCAATGTCCCGAGAGAAAATACGCACAAATTTATTTGCAGTAAGCATAATAATGTGCACTACATTGTTACGTCGTTTGACCAGCAATGTTCAGCACTTGAAAGATTCCTTTGCATTCAGGCTCCACTTCCAGCGCCCAAAGCTTTGTTGTGAAAGATAAACCGGAGTTTCTTCACGGCATTTTCTCTGCCCTTTTTATTCGTTTGGTTCGTTTAATTCATCACAATTCTCTTTTGCTCTCTTTTTGTGGCATCATATACGGCCGAGCATGCGTATTTCGACGGCCGGCTGTCCAACTGTCTGTCGTTGCGCAGCCTCTATCATCACGGCCACGATGGTCGAAAGTTCTCAGGGTGACTAAAAAAGAACTCGGTGGCCTCGCCTGCTGTCATTGATAATTTATTGATTCGCCATCTATTAAATTTATATTGTTTTGATATAAGTTTTCCCACAGCTAATTTTTATTTTAACGATTCTGTAGGCTTATGGGATTTCGAGGGTTTCGCACAATCTTCACCACGTTAATTATATTCCTGGCATCGATTACTGTGTGCCTTCGTTTTCATGTATGGGCAAGGCGTTAGTTTTTAAGCAATAACTGCTGTATTGATGAGCTTTATAAATTATACAAGTCTTATAAAATACATGCCATACAGAACAAATTGATGCCGATACCTAGTTAAATCTTTGGAGTACTATCCGTAGACTGCTGTTCGCAACATGATTCTCGCATAATTTTCGCCAGTACGTGTGGTTAGGAAAGCCATTTGAAAATAGTTATTGTGTCTGATATTTTGTACGAAGATTTGTTGGCTGTAATATGATAATAATCTGCTTGGAAAATAGATTGGCGCTTGGGAAATTTGACTGTAGAATATTGGTCGGGGAACCCCGACCCGACTTACCACAACAGATTTGCACTGTACAACCTCAAACAGAATTAATTCTGCAGTGCTTAACCGCCCGGCCTCCTCGCCGATTCTTAACATCGCAGAACATTCTCAGCATTTTGCAGTCTCGAACTCGCAACTCACTGCTATACAATTCTGCAGTGCTTAACCGCCCGGCCTCCTCGCCGATTCTGACCAGAAACTGGCGCACAGAGCTGGGATCGAACCCGCGCCTCTCTGCGCCAATCTTGGTACTCTGAACTGAAACCACTGGGCCACATTATTGGGTTTCAAATGTATAGCATTTATATTATTCTTTATTCATTTGGGATAGTGCCTATCCCAGCAGGCAATGTAAGGTTGAAACAACGTACTTTGCAGCGTTGAAATAAAGTTGAATATTAGTTCAGAATGTAAAGTGTTTGGACGTCACTTATTTAGCGTCGTACATTCCGACGTTGTTTTAACATTGAAATCGCATTGACTTCTGACGTTAAAATCGCATTTATAAAAAATTTCATCGATTTTATATGTTCTATCATGATTGTCACTGTATATAAGCACTGTATCACAAATAGCTGCATACATTATTTATACCTATAAAACTTTTTATCTGTGCGATCTTAACGTCAAAATTCAACTCAGCTTAAACGTTGAAACAACATCTAAATGTACAAAGTTGAAGAAATAATGTTGATTAATTTTTCTATTTGGACTAATATTCAACGTTATTTCAACGTCGCGAAGTACGTTGTTTCTACGTTGATTCAACCTGTTTAATACATAAGACTCAGAGGTGGGCAGTAGCGCGCAACATGTAGCGGCCGCTACATTTTCAGTAGCAGTAGCGGCAGCGGTAGCGGCCCTACATTTAATCAATTGTAGTGGTAGCGGTGGCACCCGCTACATATTTAAGTAGCGGATACGAGGTTTTGCCCCTACAGCACTACCGTACAAAACATTTATAGATAAAGCCTTTAGATTTTACTTTATAGTATTAAATATTATTTAAAAACCAGCATGATACATACATAATATAAATTACAGAATAAAACTGTGCAAAAGATTTCGGTGTAATGTTGTCAACCTCAGCCTGTTACTAGTGTCAACATGTTAGTTGTTACCAGAGGTGGGCAGTAGTGCGCTACATCGGCCGCTACATTTTCAGTAGCGGTAGCGGCGCTACAATCTAGTGGGTGTAGCGGTAGCGCCCGCTACATTTAAGGCATGTAGCGGTAGCGGTAGCGGCCGCTGCATTTCAAAGTAGCGCTGCTCAGCTCTGCCTGTTATTGCCTGCTGTGATATATTGTTTGTCTGGTCATGCTGCCGGGAAAATGCTATTTCCTATTTACAGAATGGTTTACTGATACACGATGTGCTACAAATTCTCATGATGTCTGGAAAGAAATTAGGAATATGTTGGATGCAATTAGAAATTGCACCCTACATTTGTTTAGTATAGTATAGTATCTTCGGCATTGAAGAATAGGCCTGGTCCGCCTGGATAGGCCTGTCGTCGATTCTTGTACTTTTCTTTACTAGACTGGCCTTTTGATCAAATCTTTTCAACGGACGGTAGGTTTAAAATCGCTTCTAGATTTCAGTTGTTCCGTAGGATACGAGGCATTTCAAGACTAAACATATGCTCCTGCATGGCCTTGTCTAGTCTGTTCTTGAACGCGTTCATAATCGGAGAGTCAACAATATTCGGGAGGCTGTTCCACATGTCGGTGACTCGAAGCGAGAAGAAATGTTGTCGCGTGGATGAGTGGCACCGCAGTTTTTTTAGTTTATAGGTGTGGTCCCTGGTGTTGGTTCTTGTTTCAAATTCTAGTAATCCTTCTGGGACCTTGTACAAACTATGAGCATACCTGAATACTTCAATGAGGTCACCACGCAAGCGACGATAACGGAGACTGGGAAGCTTCATAATCTTAAAAATGTCTACATAAGACTTACCCTTTAAGCCTGGAATTATCCTTGTTGCACGTCTTTGAACACTCTCAACTAAATTTTTGTCCTTTTCAAGTCTCGGTGACCACGCAAAGTTTCCAAACTCTAGGTTATGGCGCACGAAAGAGGAGAACAACAGCTTCTTCATTTCTATATCTAGGTACTCGTAGGAGCGTCTGATCAGCCCAAGCAGTTTATTGGATTCATTAACTTGCGTTCCAATATGCCTAGAAAATTTAGCTCCTCTTCGACACCAACTCCAAGATCTTTTTCCACGCAAGACTTCTCAGTCACAACCCTCTCGTTGCAACCATGTCTTCTCAACCATGTCTTCTTCTCAATTTGTTTGACCTATTTTGTCGTATATTATTGAGCTTTTCTCAACTTTTTTCTGATATGCAATGTTTCCGGAGGTTAATTCGATGACTTACATCCCTGCATTTCTACAAATTATTCATATTCACTCCAAATTACTCCTTTGAAATTTCCGCGATGACGGGTTCTGCTTGTCATTCGTTCCGTGTTTGCATCGATACTTCGAGTCTCCGGCAGGGGATTCCGGTTCGAGCTTCGGTCGACTACGGACGTGTGTATGTGATAGAGTGAGTACATTTTTGAATCGGTGAATAAATAGAAAAGAGTCTTAATTTTGAGACGGGCACCTATTTGGAGTACCTTGTTCGTACAAAAAACCAGCAGAATGCCCAAGCCCAAAGCTAAACGCAAGAAAAAAGAACAAGGAGATGGAGCATCAATATCATCCGACTGCTCAGAAACCTATTCTGCTTCCGGTGTCAGCATTACTAATCCCTCTGCAATACCCACCTGGTCACAAATGCCACCTCTCAGCCTTGAGGACATTGTACCACCTACTCCTATTCAAATCCCCCATACGCGTGCCATCTTCAGGAAAACGGTTCAGACTACCCGTAGAGAGAGCTGGACAAAATACCTCGCCACCATGCCAGGAAAGACCAGCACCAGTGAATCTGGAGACTCAATCGACAATACTACGGACTCGCGCAACTGGGACACATAATTCCTTCAATACTTATCGGATCTGCATGAATTTCGGAATGTAAATATTAATTATCGATGCGCTGCCGCAGGAATTATTACAGATTTTTACATGAATGTTTTTTTAATTAAAACTGATAAACGTATTCTTTAAGCAACTGGAGACACTCATAATTCCTTCAATACCTAACGGATCTGCATGAATTTTGGAATGTGAGTATTAATTGTCGATACGCTGCCGCAGGAATTATTACAGATTTTTACATTGAATTATTTTTTAATTAAAACCGATAAACGTATTTTTTAAGCAACTGGGACACTCATAATTCCTTCAATACTTAACGGATCTGCATGAATTTTGGAAAGTGAGTATTAATTATCGATACGCTGCCGCAGGAATTATTAACATAACATAGTGATGTCGTCGCAGAAGTGTAGGCCTGATGTGGCCTGTCGCCGATTCTTTTCCTTTTCGTGCCTTGTTCATAGATCTAAACTCGTGTCATTTAACCGGATCTTTTCATGACTGACAATAATTTGAAGTAGCTACTAGACTTCCACCGGGTTCGATAAGGAGCTAGGCATTTCAAATCTGAACATATATTTTTCCATAGCTTTATCTAGTCTGTTCTTGAACGCGTTCATACTTGGAGCGCCAACGATGTCATTGGGGAGGCTGTTCCACATGTCGGTGATTCGAAGCGAGAAGAAATTTTGTCGCGTGGAGAAGTTGCAGCGCAATTTTTTTAGCTTATAGCCGTGGCCCCTGGTGTTGGTTCTTGTTTTAAATTCTAGTAACCCTACACGGACCTTGTATAGACCATGAGTTTACTTGTATACTTCAATGAAGTCCACACGAAGACGTCGATAACTGAGGCTTGGAAGCTTCATAATCTTCAATCTTTCTTCGTAGGACTTGCCCTTCAAGCCTGGAATTATCCTTGTTGCACGTCTTTGAACATTCTCTATTAAATTTCTGTCCTTTTCAAATC
>NW_025932119.1:0-13432 GCF_000764305.2 Hyalella azteca | reverse complement strand
GGGTGATTCTTATCTCTTGGAGAAGATTCATCTGCCCAGTCTATTTCTGGATGGTTAAAGTCACCAACGATCAACGTATGTGACCTGCTGAATGACATGCTCGGTAAAAGGCTGTTTAGTACTTTATTGTTATCAGAGGAGCTGTTAGGTGAGCTGTAAATTACCCCTAAGAGAAGGCTATATTTGCCTCTTAGAGTAAGTTCGCACCACACTGATTCTCTAGCTGATTGATGCTCTGCAGATAACTTAACTTGCTGGGCCCCAAATGAGGTTCTAACCCACAGAGCTACACCTCTACTGCACTGCTCTTCATTTAAGTTATGAAAACAATCAAAACATGGCAGCTGAAATTCAACAGGTACAATTTTCCCCCCGTGATTTTTAGGGAGTGTTTCTGTAATACAAATAATGTCTATACACTCGTTTGCGATCACAGCCAACAGTTCACTTTTCTTGTTCAAAACGGAATCCGAGTTCGTGTAAAAACATTTTAAAACTTTTTGTCCACTTTCACTTTGATGTGTTCGGTTACTTCCTACATTATTTACAGGCCTTGATCTACGGACATCATTCCTACTAATTACTTGTCCTCCATCTCCTCCGACTGTCCGTGAGCAGCCGGATTACAGATTTTTTTCATGAATTTTTTTAATTAAAATCAATAAACGTATTTTTTAAGCAACTGGGACACTCATAATTCCTTCAATACTTAACGGATCTGTATGAATTTTGGATTGTGAGTATTAATTATCGATACGCTGCCGCAGGAATGATTTCCTAACCTAACTTAACCTAACCTAACCTAATAAGAAGTCATGTAAAGATCTGTAATAATTTCTGCGGCAGCGTATCGATAATTAATACTTGCATTCCAAAATTCATACAGATCCGTTAAGTATTGAAGGAATTATGAGTGTCTCGGTTGCTTAAAAAATACGTTTATTGGTTTTAATTAAAAAATAATTCATGTAAAAATCTGTAATAATTCCTGCGGCAGCGTATCAATAATTAATACTCACATTCCAAAGTTCATACAGATCCGTTAAGTATTGAAGGAATTATGAGTGTCCCAGTTGCGCGAGTCCGCAGGCGGGTCCGTAGAATTGTCGATTGAGTTACTGATGCACTGCGGTATAAAGATGAGAACATAGAATTATTTCATTAGAAATTAGCAAATATGAGATTTTATTTAAATTCACATCTAAAATTTGTGGTAACTTGTCCTGAAACATATTGTTGAATTAAAACCTCTGTCGTCCATATTGCTGAGGTATAGTACAAGTTTGTAACACGTTCGTTCTGTGTCGGACTGTGACGTGTAGTCGTGTAATCGTGTATCTTCAGAGTCTGATCTGAAAACATTCCCGTTCGAACCGTCAAAGTGGTAAGACGTATGGTGTGTTTCGTTTCGTGAAATAATTTCATATAAGGAAATCGTAAGTATAAATCATTGGAAATAGTATTAAAAGTTGATTTTTGGGGAAATAAGATTATTTTTTTGACTTCATAAGAAATACGCGGGGTAGGATAAGAACATGGATTCTAATTCACCGGGGCTTACGGAGTTAGCAGACGTATTTGATAGTGAAGTGGCCGAAGGACTGAAGGGAACTCAAGTGGGAGACATGATTGAGGAGCTCTGTAGGATGTCTTCGACCTCAGCCGGGCAAACAGAAACGCAGATGGCTACAGTTGGCACTAGTAGATCAGTGCAATCAGATGTTGATATACTTGGAATTGGAGCCTCAGTTGGAGAAGAGTTAATTTCCAGTATTGAGGGAAACATAGTGGCAAAGCAGAGAGTTTTTTAGACTCTCCCTCAAGTTCATTTTTGAGTCCTATAAGTAGACCAGTAAAGTATCCTGGATACCAGCATTATCATACATAAGAAATTGGCTTGAATCTTGAGTAAATGAGAAAATAAAAAATGAACTGATTCTAAAGAAGCTCTGGTTTGCCACTATGGAGGGAAATAAAGGCAAGCCTATTGCCAGTGCTAGTCATAGCCAGATTGAATTGTCGGTTGAGATTAAAAGTTTTGACTCAGAGACCTGATTTGTCAGATAGTGAGAGCCCAATGTGGCCATTGCCAGGCAGTTCTATGACAATTTGGGCTGATGAGTCTATCTTTGAAGATCAGAATGTTTATGATATGGGAGAAGTATTTGATTACATTCAAGATCTTTCTTTACCAGCTCTTTCAAATACACAGCTTAAAGCTACTGTATCCCAATCAGTTGAGAGAAAAGCAACTTGCTGCCAAAACCAGAACCCAGGCAAGAGACCTGAATCTGCAGTCCACTTGCAAGGTGTTGCATCTAAACAATATCTGGGTGGAATTGAGAAGCAACATAGTATACCTAATTCTGATGTAATCTCCTCTCCCCAAATAGGAGCTAAGACTGGTTTCCAGAGCAGACGAAATCCTCAGATACCAGAACCAGAGAGCCTATCAAAGGTCATTTTGGTGGAACCAATTGCTGATGGCCAGTTATCCAGGTCAATGGTCATTCTTTGCAAATGAGGTAAGACTAACTAGAGACCTGTCAAATTCAGCATTTGGACTTGCTGGAATTGAGACAGTAAGCAAAAATGTCAGCAGAAATTTGTTAATTGTATCAATTAAACAGATGACGGCTAAAAAGCTGACTGACTTGCTAGCTATCAAAAAGATAGGCTCATTCCAAGTCTCATGTCGTCTGCCTCAAAGCAGACAAATCACTTATGGAGTAATTGGACCCATTGGAGAGGAAACTGACCCAATGGAAATTCTTCAGTTACTGTCAGATACTGAACCAGCTGTGGAAGCAGTATCCAGGATAACAAAGGGCAAAGAAAAGACCCCAACAAAGTGCCTGAGGCTTACTTTCTCTGGCCAGGTAATACCAGCATATGTAAACATTGGCTATCAGCAGAGGTGGGCAGTAGCGCGCTACATGTAGCGGCCGCTACTAGCGGCCGCTACATTTTCAGTAGCGGTAGCGGAGCGGCTCTACATTTAAGGCAATGTAGCGGTAGCGGTAGCGCCCGCTACATATTTAAGTAGCGATACGAGGTTTTGCCGCTACAGCGCTACCGCTACATTTATAGATAAAGCCTTTAGATTTTACTTAAGGGGACCGGCTACCCTCCAACAAAACTATTTTGTTTAGAGACGGATCGTTTTGAAACTTGGTACACATATGTAAAACAGAAATCTAAGACTTTTTGTTCATGTAAATTTAAAAAAATGAAAGAAAACATGGAATTAATAGAAAACGGCAAATAAGGGGTACTTTAAAAAAGTTTATAACTTTCGCAAATCACATGCTACAATGTCGAGACACATATCATTCGATTCTAGCGACTGTTGAGCCCCGATTTTTTGATTTTCCTCATTGTTTTTTTCGCGTTTTTTCCAGTTTTTTCACATTTTTACCCCCCCCACACCTTCCTCCCCCTCCCATATATAAGTCAAACCATGCACATATTAAAAAAAAGGCTCCTAGCTCGAGTCGCTAGGTATTGTTTTTACAAATCGGTATGTAGGTATATCTCTCATTGCCGTAGCTTGAAAACTGTTGGAGTTATAACTTTTTTTAAGATGGCGTTTTTTGGATTTTTAAATTGTTCAGGGGAGCCAAATAAAGTAAAATTCATTGAAAACAGAAGAATATGCCCGAAAAGTCTTGATATTTTAGCCCAAGCTTTCCCATTGCCAATTATTTGCATTTAAGGTACCAGCACGCGTCTTTAGACCTATTTATGTTCAATTTAACGTGAATAATAGGCTATAAATGGGACTTTTTACATATAAATATATATATATAAAATATTAATTTTACATAACTGTACAACTGCATTACGCAAAAACTATTGCGTGAACATCCATGGTAGTAGCTATGTTAAACGCGTCTTGTTTGTAGCTTTCAAACGAGTGCTAACACTTTGCAATTAACCTAAATAATGACATATAAATACCATTTATTTGTAAATAATGATATAAAATGTTCTTTTTATAAAAGTTCAAGACTGCATTACACAAAAAAGTATTGCATTGTTACCGGGGGTTGTAAATACTATTTTTATAGCACAACCTTCCTGCATACATGATCTCTATTCTCATTTTTAATAATATATTGAGTGGGCAGGTAGAGCATTAATTTTACTTTGTGTTAGTTAATATTGTTCTTTTCTTATTTTTTTTTACAGTATTACAGAATTACAGTATTACCAGAATTAAACCAGCAAGTGCAATAGCCTGATCAAAGTGCTCATTGAATTTATCTGCACCATAGTATAGGCATCATCACCTGTCCATGTTCCTCTTTATTTTGCTAATTCTTTACTACTTCTTTTCATCCCAATTCGCAAGTTCTTAACTACTTGTTCTGGCACAATCCTTGACTTCTCTCATAAGCCGCTGATCCCATGTAATAAATTATGTATCATTGTTTTAACTCTGTTTAATAAAACTCAGAAAACACCAACTTTAATTCCCCATAAACTAAGTAGCTGCAATAGACAAATACAAGCTGATGATGAGTTCATCACACCCGCATAACAATAGTCAAACTGCTACATTGGCATCTCCGACGGGATCAGTCTTAGCACATCCTTCTATAGCACTCTATCCACCCTATTAATTCTCTATACTTTTCTCTGCTAATACTCATGGCTACACCTGACTGTAGTCCTATTATTGAGGAACATGGGCAGGACAGCGATGCGGGGCCTTCTGGGCTAGCTGTTTCTGCTTTGGTGAAGCCCGCATCAATCAAACCTAAGGTGATGCCCACAGTAACTCAGGGGTGTACCAACGATGCTCAACCATTATTGTCAGCGGAAGGGGATGTGAGATTATCTTCTCCTGTGGATGCTCTGCTGACTGAAGTTGTGGCAATTCATTCTTTGCTGATGCAATTCTCCCACCCCCAAGTTCGAGCAGACCTCTTGAATGGGCAATTTGGAATGAATGTCAATCCAAACATCCTACCAGTTTTGGACGAGCTCCGATGGACGCTGTTCCCACGATGGCTTGGTGGTGGCTTTGCTGCTGCACATGCACGGAACAAACGCTCAGCAATTCATCTACAACAACTGGTGGCTCGTTCAGACGAAATATTATTAACTAACTATGAAAATGCTGAACAGTGCTTGTCTTACAAAGAGTGGTGCACTATGCTGGAAACTATTTCATCTGACCGCTACTGGTCACGGATGCCCGTAGATGAACGTTGCACCCACATTCTGGCCAGTGATGGTGAAGCTAACATTAGAAGGAACTCCCCCGTGCTTAGCATCCACTCGCACAGCTCGTATAATGAATATTTCCATAAGCCCTCTGCAAGTTTTAAGGTTACATGTTAATGCTATGTAATGTGTTAATACGGCCGGCACTAAACTTATTAACCAAAAGTATGTAACCATGCAACCGTAAAACTCGGGGAAGGTTAAAGGGAATAGATTGACAATAGTCTTAGGCATATAGTTCCGTTATTATGAATGTTGCACATCGTTACTTGATTTATTAAGTGATTTGTATGTAATGTGCCCTAATCTTCATCAATCAAACAAGACTGGGGGGTATTGTTGCCGGGGGTTGTAAATACTATTTTTATAGCATAACATTCCTGCGTACATGATCTTTATTCTCATTTTTAATAATATATTGAATGGGCAGGTAGAGCATTAATTTTACTTTGTGTTAGTTAATATTATTCTTTTCTTATTTTCTTTACAGTATTACAGAATTACAACAGAATGCAACCAGCAAGTGCAATAGTCTGATTGAAGTGCTCATTGAATGTATCTGCACCATAGTATAGGCATCATCACCTGTCCATGTTCCTCTCTAGTCTCAAACTCTTTACTACTCCATGTTCCTCTTATTCGCTAATTCTTTACTACTTCTTGTCCCCACAATTTGCAATTTCTTAACCACTCATTTGGCACAATCCTTGACGTCTCTCATAAGCTGCTGATCCCATGTAATAAACTATGTAACTTGTTTTTAACTTTGTTTAATAAAACTTAGAAAACACCAACTTTAATTCCCCATAAACTAAGTAGCTGCAATAGACATATACAAGCTGATGACGAGTTCATCACACCCACATAACAATAGTCAAACTGCTACATTGGAAAGCCACCATTGCTGAAAGTGAAAGCCACCATTGCTGCCAAAGCGAGTTGCAAAACCCCACCAGTTTGCAACCAGGAAGTTGCTGGTTGTGTTCCACCGGAACCTTGCCATCCTAGTGTTGACCAGCCACCATCTTCTAATGCTGGGTCATCTGACAGCTCTGTTGCTTCCCAGGATACTTCAGCAGTGCTCCCTATTCCGGGTAAACTCATTAATTTGATTGCTGGAAGTGATACCTTTTTCAAAGTACTAGTGACTATAAATGGAAAAGATGTCTTAGCGGTCATAGACTCAGGAGCAGTTGTCTCCTTAATGTCAGCCAAACTGGCTGAAACTCTCAATTTGACTGTTCATGATAGTGTTAATGTTTTTAAAGTGATTGGCAAAAGTGATTTTACATGTTTAGGAAAAGTGACTTGCACTCCTTCAATTCAAAATGTGCAAATGGCTGAATTTGAGTTATGTGTATTTCCCAATCTTCCACAAATCAATGTGTCACTTCTTTTAGGCATTGATTTTTTAAGAATGAATTCTATTGAAATGTGTTTTAGGCAGAATTTAATTATTAAGCATTTCCAGGAGGGTGACCAAGCCAAGATAACTGTTGATTCTAATGGTAAACCGAGTAGGGTAATGCTCGTTGATATATGTTGTATAGCTGCTTCTGATGTTAAAATGAACTCTGGTTGCGTAGAGGTGGTCCCCTTGACATGCAACATACTTAAGGTTGAGTCAGAGCATATTTTCTATTTTTCTGATGGTGGTATGGATCAGATACTGGTTGATAAAGCCCATGGGCTGGATGGAATTTCAGACTCGAGTATTAAGCATGTGTTATTAGCGGCTGGTGAGGCAGGTGTCACAGTAAAGAAGGGTCAGGTTGTAGGCACTCTTTCATCAGTTGTTCAGCTGCCTGAGCAGTCTATTGAGTGTGTAAACTCTCCTAGTATTGTTGACCTCAAATCTCAGATATTACTTCCTGAACTTGATGTAGAGGAGCAGGCAGCAGTATTCTCAATGCTTAGTGGCTTCAAACCAGTCTTTAGCTCTGACGTTCGAGGTGTGCTTATCCACTGCTAATGCCCTTAACACGAGACGTTCGAGGTGTGCTTATCCACTGCTAATGCCCTTAACGTGAGACGTTAGAGGTGTACTTATACACTGCTAATGCCTTTAACACAATACGTCAGAGGTGTGCTTTTCCAATACTGCTGTCCTTAGGCTTGGATCTTGCGAGAGGCGGAAGGACTTCTGAAAGTATTATTTTTGTAGCATTGCTCACATCATCAGTTTATTGATACGAGGTCCATCGCCTTTTGATTATATCCTTCAGTATTATTTGAAGGCTCGGCATAGTTGCTACAGATGAACTATGAACTTAACTTGAGTTTTCTTTAAGGTAATTGATCATATGGTGGCAGGTAAAGAAAACGGTAAATTCTCATATTAAGATGAAATTTATAATGAGTGCCTGAAGCCGCAATCATGGATTTTTATGCCAATTCTAATAAGCACATTTGACGAGTTATAAAATAGTGTGGGTAATAAGAATTGATCAACATAAGCTTCAGGTTATTGCAGCGCGACATATTTTCTAATTGAACTCGAAATTTTAGTTTCTGGACTCCTTGATTAAGAGTAATCTCCAACCAACAGCTTGGGAATGACCTCAGGAACATCTCTATAAATCTACTGAGGATAGAGATGCAAGTCACGCAGGTCTTCGACTGCGAGAGAGTAGTTGGTTCTTAATCTGGCCTTCTTAAAGTGACAGACAGCTGATCAGTTCGTTGACTTCATTGGCACTTGTAAAGCCTCGAAAATTTCACTCCTCTTTTGGACAAAAATAAAGTCTGGCACCTCGGCACACAGCGCGTCGAAATAGTAGTAACCTTTGCTGATCATGAAACGAATGAAACTCTGGTCTTCGTAGCAGGTCACGTGTTCTACAGCCCAACATCCACGCTTATTTTCTTAAACGGAAAGTAGAATAATATTTTCTCTTCGACGTTCTCCACATCTAGGACGAAGAAATCGATGTGAGTGATGTTTAATGCCAGAAGTAGTGAAGAAACTGGCACGCACTGTAACGATGAGAGTACAGTGTTGTAAAGCTCCGACTCCGTGGCTAGCTCATATCTCTGCACAGCAAAGAACTGACGTTTAAACATGCAAAGATAGAGAAATATATCAATTCCAGGTAAGCTAACGATAACATGCAATTATAGCTTTTACTTCACGCTTGCGGTTTCTATCCCAATTTTAATATCCTTTGTTCTAGTCTGCTTGAACAGTGAGCACCCGCCTTTAGCGTCGGCCTCTACTCTACAGTCTAGTGTGGAGCAGCAAGGCTCGAGTGCATGCCTTGCGGTTTCATCGGGGCTTAAACTAGGCCCTGATTGTGAACCGACAGGTCTTCGAACAGGCTCGGTTCTTCCCTATGCGTTTCTTCACAAATTAGAATAGTATAGTATAGTATCTTCGGCATTAATGAATAGGCCTGCATGGGCCTTTACTCCACTCGTAAATGAGCTGGCGACATGGATTTTTCCATGCTTACCTAGCGATTTATACATAAACGGTGGACAGTAACAAAATATATGTAAACTTGTAATTGTAATTTTTATTCTCCATTGAATGGTATACTCGGCATTCCTTGATCAGCCTCCTTGTTGTAAATATTATTTGTCAAAAAAAAGTTATGATCGAGCCTGCTGATACGCGGAGGGAAAATCCCGCATACTAGCTGCTCAAATGGTGGCGTTGTGGAAGGCATGAAGGGAAAGAGACGTCGTAAATTACTCGACTGTCAGTTCAAGACGGGCGGCACGGTAAAGGCGAACTCAATGAGGGGCGAAGAATAATACGTGGCCAGTGGTCGGCCTAGTCCAATTAGTTATAGCCGACCGTTGGCCATTCCTCGGCCACCTGAAAGCGACCAGTTGCCGCGAGAAAGGGACTGGTTAGGATATCATATTACAAAGTGTACAAGCTTGAGGGTAGCGACTGGCCGAGCTTCTGGCAGATCAAGGATTTTACACGATGGTCGCAAAAAACCTCGCTCTCAGACTTCGCTGCATTCTGAATACAAGCCTTAAGTCAGTATTCACTGCATGGAAACCTCGCATTGTAATCGTTAATAAGAACATTTGTAACCATTATGTAGTGTAAACATTGTTTATATAAGGAGAATTAATTATATTATAATTTGTGTACTTCTAGATTACATATCTCATGCAGCAATAGAGATTGGAGTAATTGTTAGTTAAGATGTGCTTCTTCGTAACACAATATACAAAATTACATGAAATAATTATTCAGATATGTTTAGCGTACATGTAAGAGATCGTCCCGGGCTAAAAATAGCGATTGCAGTCAATTTATTCATATACGAGAAATGACTTCAATAGTTTATTGTTTATAGGAAAAAATATACTTTTAACAGAATGATCATTTTTCAAAGAAAAATGAAATATTGGAATAGAAAATATGAAGTATTCGAATAGAAAATACTTTCAAAGTATTTTCTATTCGAATACTCACTACCGGTTCACTTACAACTGCCAAATCTGGACTTCTTTAGTCCAGATTTCTTCAGTCTCTTCTTCGGAGGACTCTGCACAAAGAAATGAACAAGAAAATAAGTATAAATATACCCACAGGAACAACAGTGTTAGTAATAACTTAGTCAGCAGAGGAAAGCGCAAAAAGGCAACAGATAAGATGACGATTACACGAACTATCCCAGAAATGGTTAGTAAGGCACAAATATTAGCAACATGAGGTTTTTGCAGTTGAATTACACAAAATAGTATGCGTTTAAAAATTACTTCTTAGAGACAACACTTCAAAAGAGGCCAGTGTCTTGGATGTTAATAATGTACAATTTATTTTTTTGAATAAAAAAATATTTTTCAACATTTTTTCTAATGTAGAATTTTTTCCCAATTTTTGAAATTATTTTGTCAAATAATTCAAGCATTGTCTCCGACTTTACGCAAGTGTGCATAATATTAGAATGATCGAGGAATTAGGAGTGTATTAAATATCGATTATAAGATTTGTTGTAGACAAACAAAAAGCGAAGTTAAAGAGAAGTGTTGTAAAAATTAGAGATAAATATTAGACAATAATCAAATCTTCATGCCGCATGAAACTTTATTACATATACACGATGTTGCGTCATCTCTTGACAGACTCTGCCAACCACAAATGATACAATTGAAGGAATTAAGTTAAGAAATAGAATTTTTAATAAATTATTTTTATAAGGGAAGGACATACAAGAGAATTATTAAAATTTTTAAACAAAGATGCATAAAGCTTCATACAATAAATAAATACCTCAGAGATCTGTGCAGTCGACGACGTTGCAGGCGAGGACTCTGGGCCGACTGCAGCCACAACAAACGTGCAGTGTTTTCACACTCCTCCGTCAAATGACCAAATAAATTACATTTGCTGCATCTGATTGTTCTTTTTCTTTTCTTTGGAGGCATTTTGCAATCAACCTGTTCTGTTAATAAAGCTGAAGGCCAGAAAGCAGTTATTGCATGAATGTGGTTAAAAAATTAACCTGGTAAATTTACCAGCACACCTCATAGATAACGTAATTTGCCATAAAACAAAAAAAATTCAGGAAATCCAAGCCAAACCCAGTAATTTGGCCCTCAAGTTTGTTACACGTAAGCAGCAAACCTGTTTGTAAAATTCGTTGAAATATAAGCAAGGAATAAATTAATTGCAAATGTTCAAAATGGTAGTTTCTTCATACCAGCTCCATCAAAAATCAAATCTCAATAATTGTATATAAGAATTATATCGAAAAAAGTCATCACATTATTGGTCTTGAGAAGTCACAAGAACATATATAATGACTCTGAGCATCAGTGTTAAAATTACAGCCTAATATGGTTCTAATTTTCAGGACGAGAACATCGATTCTGTTACTTTCATTCTCCGTGGCACTGCAACGGCGAAGACGTTCAAAGCCTGGTTCTTCGTTTCTATGACTTTACCGAGAGACTAGTGCCTTCTTGTCTACCACCTAGTCTCATAAGGGATGAGACTGGAAGCCTAGTGTCCTCGTGTCTACCACCTAGTCTCACAAGTGATGAGACTGGCAGCCTAGTGTCTACTTGTCTACCACCTAGTCTCATAAGTGATGACACTGGCAGCCTAGTGCCTTCGTGTCTACCACCTAGTCTCATAAGTGATGAGACTGGCAGCCTAGAGTTCGGCAGCAGGCCATGGGCCTATTTCTTCAATGCCGACACTTCTATTCTCTTCTATTCTAGAGTCTACGTGTCTACCACCTAGTCTCATAAGTGATGTGACTGGTTGATTCTAGTGTTAATCGTACATTGATTCTAGCGTGAATCATCTCATTGATGATTCTGGTACCTTTCGATGCGTCAGAAAGTAAGCTTTAAGATGAGCACAAAAACCGGAAAATGCCAAAATTTAAAATTTTAGGGTAGACGGTCCCCTTAACAGGTCATGACCAAGTTGCATAACAAAGCTTTTAAGCATGAACGTAAGGTACATTGTATGCTAAGGTATTAATTAACTTTTTGGTGTCTGCAGCTGTCATGTCCTTGCCTGAATGTTCCTGGTCAGTTGTCATGTTCGTGATGAATGTATTTGTTCAAGTTGTCATGACCTTGCATGATGAATCGTTGTCATGATAAATCATTGTTAACAATATCACTATATTGCAGGCTCCTGTATCGTCGTCGGGTACGCTGTCGGGGTACGGCTTGATACCGTTGTTTTCAGTCCATTGCACGTGCTGAGGGTGAGTGTTGAAGGTCAGAAGTGAAATGCTATTTATTTTTACAGCACTTCTCTTTAACTTCACTTCTTGTTTGTCTGTCTGTCTGTCTGCTACAAATCTTTATAATCGACTTCTAACACACTTCTACCTCTCCAATCGATCTAAAATTTTGCACACTTGCGTAAAGTTGGAGACAATGCATGAATCAATTGACAGAATTTACAATTTTAAAAATAAAAAAAAATTTAATTTAAAGAATTTTAAAAATGATTTATCTCCTACAAATTTTATAATTGATATTCAACACATTTCTACTCCTCCAATCGATCTGAAATTTTGCACACTTGCGTAAAGTCGGAGGCAATGCATGAATCAAATGACATAAAAAAGAAATTTAAAAAATTTAAATATTATTTTTCCTGATATTTAAATAAAGATAAAATAAGAAGTTCATTGCTCATATGTAACATTGGAGACACCGGCCTCGTTAGAAGTTATTGCTTAGAGAGTAATTTTCTAAACGCATGTTTTTAAAAAGTGAAAAGAAGGAAATCTTCTCGTTATACTAGGCTCTGCTCCGTATTCTAAAGATAATTCCCAGCAGTTGAGACGTCGAGCAGTTCAGACGCCACGAGCTAATATATGGTCTAGCGTGCCGATCGCTGGATGCCATTAGAGTTGGTAAACATGATACGTCGCTAGCGCTAATTTCAACGCACCAGGCACACCCTGTTGTAAAAGATCCTTCTTCTATTCGAAATTGTGACATAAAATTTCGTGAGTCTATCATACTCTGTATGATAAACTCACGCCTGAAACAACTAAAGAACAATGAAAAGTCCTTCGGTGGTATCAATGTCCTAGTCTTCGGAGATCTCATGCAGCTCCCTCCAATTGGAGCCCTTCATCAGGTGTTTGATCAGCCACAACATATGGTACCAGCTACACATCTATGGCACATTTTCCAACTAATAGAATTGACGCAGAATATGCGACAGCAAGGCGATTCGACGTTCATCGATGTACTGAATGCGCTAAGAATCGGGGAACTTGAAGCACATCACATGGGCGTACAGATCGGAAAGGTTAGTCGAGAAACCACTAGAGAGTTCTCCATAGAACGAGCACTGCGCATACAGTGGGGGGAAATAAATATTCGTACACTTGAAAAATCGTATTTTAATGTATGTAAGTACACAAACTTAACAGGAAAAGTGATTTAAATTATGTATAGAGACGCATAGTATTCAAAAATACTATCAAAAGAAATGAAATCTCAATGCAACATAAAACAATGCAACATGTTCACTTTTCGGGTGAAAAAAGTATTCGTACAAAACAATGAATCCGCATTATTTGTTTTTAATACTTGGTTGAATACCCTTTATTCAGCTCAACAGATACCAGTCTATTTCTATACGTCTCGACCAATGATTTGCAGATGCTGACTGGTATTTTATACCATTCTTCTTGGCACACCACCTTAAGATTCTCAATGTTTGTTGGGGACCTTTTCTTAATTTGAATCTTCA
>NW_025932118.1:0-4349 GCF_000764305.2 Hyalella azteca | reverse complement strand
GTACGGTTTCTTAATTATGACAATACAACCGTCATTATCGCAGAGGACCTTGGTGAACAAATCGGGCGCGATATAGCAACCGTATATGCAGAGCTGGGCAGCGCTACTTTGAAATGTAGCGGCTGCTACCGCTACCGCTACATGCTCTAAATGTAGCGGGCGCTGCCGCTACCGCTACTGAAAAGTAGCGGCCGACACGTAGCGCGCTACTGCCCACCTCTGGTAACAACTAAAATGTTGACACTAGAAACAGGCTGCGGTTGACAACATTGCACCGAAATCCTTCGTACAGTTTTATTCTGTAATTTATATTATGTATGTATCATGCTGATTTTTAAATGAAATTTAATACTATTAAGTAAAATCTAAAGGCTATATCTATAAATGTAGCGGTAGCGCTGTAGCGACAAAACCTTGTATCGCAAATTAAATATGTAGCGGGCGCTTCCGCTACTGCTACAATTGCTTAAATGTAGCGCCACTACCGCTACCGCTACTGAAAATGTAGCGGCCGCTACATGTAACGCGGTATTCCCCACCTCTGCGTATATGTACGGGATCGCTCTACCGACAATTAATCTTGAAGTATTTCATTCAACTTTCACAATAAAAATTAAGCGTGATGTTTCTATATGGATAAATGTCGAGTTCTAAATTTATTAACATGTCTCATTTCTGTAACAGTGATCTTTTTTAACTTAGGATGTGACCCGTATATTATAAAGTTTATTTGTTATTGCAAAAGTGTTTCATTTCGACCCTCATATACTTCATTTGCCGTGATTATTATTCTTAGACAGCAGTTTTTTTTTAGCAAAAACGCACTTTATTGTTCCTCTCTTGCCCCAACGCTACCTAACGAAAAAGTAAAATAACGCAATAGGAGAATTTAGAATAAGAAATGACGTGTGAAACAATAGCGATAAACAAAACAGGTTTCATATCACCAATCTTCATTTTTCTATGTTAATTTTGCGAAACAATTTAGGCGTTTGAGAAAATTCTGTTATCTTATCCACAGCGCTGACTTGACAGTCATGATGGTCCAAAAAAAGAAGAGGTTCCAGAACGTCATTTATTCTGTCATGCCAGCGTAAGAAACCTGCACATATGGAATTGCATAAGAAATATTCCAAATAAACATCAAATATAAACAGAAATTTGATATCAATTTTGTTGTTCTAAGAATTTTTTTCAATGGGTATGGTTAATTATTTCTTGCGTTAAATATAATACTCTAAACATCGCATAGGATTTTGTTTTTGCTATTAGCTGCATTCCTACATTGATGCTCAATAATAGCTTCTGGCAATACAATTAGCAAAATATTGTATAGGATAATGGGAATTAGGTTGTAATGCTAATTGTAATTATGTCACCACTATTATGCTAAATATTTCAACTAATATGGCATTGCGAACCTTGACATTTTAGATGATTAGTTGGAAATTTACTGTCCTACAGCCATTTTGATGCTGTAGTCTGTACTAGTGCATCCAAATAAAATTAAGATTGAGAACTGCTCTTTCTCAATGCAAAATGAGCCCAAAAGATAAGCACAACCTACTTTAATATTCTAGGATTCACAAATTGTGCTTTGAAATCAAAATGAGGACTGTAAGATTGTTATCCGTACTACTGAGCGGAATAGTACTTGACGTTCGAGCCTATCCGGTCATGTAATGGCACTTCATCTCTGCTCTCTAGACTCTGGTATTCATGCGGGGATGACTGGCTGGCCTATCCTCATAATCCTCTGAGCCTCTGATGGTCTGACTCTGACACACTGACTGAATAATTTAGACAGGTTGCACTGCAGTACGCTCATCTTCTCATGTACGAGCGCAATTATGCAATAGGTGAATAGGAACAGTGTAATTTAAAGTTTAATTAGTGTATATGAATAATGGATTATTGTATTATCTATTATGGTATTATTTTCCTCATTTCCAGTCTTATTCATTTTGTTATTTTTTATGATGTTTTACATGTATAATCTATTTATTGTTTCATTAGATATCTCACCTCAGACCTCAGTGGTGCTGGACTGCTGGCTAAGGATTACACTTAACACTTTCCAACTAATTTTAATTCCTAGTTCCAACATTCCTGCATTAAATTTAAATTAATCATTACTTTATCTAAATGAAATCTATAACTATTGTGTAACATTTTTAATGTTCTTTGCTTTAGAATTGCAGGATTGGAATTTTCCTACTTCAATTAGGCTACTTGTTGCTGACCCGATTGGAAATTTAAGGTAATAATCAGGAGTACTGCTTTTCAAAATTCTCACGGAATTACACTGAACCGCCATTGCACGGATTTTGTAAGAGATCTTGAACATTCTCACGGAATTGCTATGTTTTCACGATTCATCATTTAAACAACTAACATCTCAATTTCGTCTGAAAAAAGATTACTCATTACGTTGCCTTAATCCTTGAGCGTAGAAAATAAACACCTAAATTGTTTCAGTGTACTGAATTACTGCATCCATTGCACCTTCTTCAACTCCACAGTGCACGCTATCAGTTCCGTCTCCTACAATGCGGATGTGAGCAGCTACTTTATATAATGCAGTAGCTACTCTAAAAATAATAGAACCGATGTTTTTTAAGAAACAAAGGTACACATTTTAATCATACAATAATAAATACGAAAATAAATACGAAAACTTCAAATTAGTTGAACATACTTGTGATGTATTATTACAGTATTTTTTACAGCATATAGCATGTCTCTTATACACATCTAGATGTGTATAAGAGACAGGNGGTTTCGTTAGAGTCGCCATCGCATTGTTCATTGGGGCCTTGGACGGTGGTGCATCGCGTTTTCTCTTATGGTCGTTTCGTCCTAAATAATGAGCCAGTCACCGTCGTACAACGTAAGTTTCGACGTCACTTCAACATTCACCGGAATAGAGCTGTTCCCTCTCCAAACACTATCCTTCGTTGGGTTGAATCACTTCGCAGGCGTGGTGAACTCATCAACAGAAAAACAAGAGGAACTGCGCGAACAGTTCGAACTCCTGAAAATGTGGAAATCGTTCGACAAGCCTTTCTTGAGTTTCTTCGCAGTCCAACTCGATCTGCCCGGCAAAATGCTGCTGCACTTCGCCTCAGTGACCGTTCAGTGAGGCTAATTTTGCATATGGATCTCCGTTCCGGAAGAATTAACGGACGCAGTTCGCGTTGAAGTCGCGCAAGTGGAGAAAGCGGTGTTGGAGGGAGCCCACGCGAACTTTCATGAACGCCTACAGCACTGCATCAACGATTTCGGCCACCACATGCCTGATGTTATCTTCCACACTTAGCTGCCTGAAATGCTATTGCTTTGTGAACCTGATTGCAACAATTAAGTGGTTTTTCAGTGAAAATATAGGTACTGTTTTATGATGTTTTTAAAACCGCCCGACCTCTCTGCCAGACCCGGTATATATATATATATTTGATGCATATATGTTCAATACCGTATCAATGTTTATCATCCACAGTATTGGACTTCGAGGACTTACTAGTCTAACGTTCACTACGTAATAATGTTCACTAGTGTAAAATATGCTAGTATTAGATCAACATGCACTCTGAAATATGATAGATATGGAGAGTTTTTATTCATTGAACTTCCTTTCCAACAAGATAAATTTTGTAAACATTATGTTGACGAATTTTAATACACAAAGGTAGGTCTAAAAATGTTATATCAAGCCTTACCGTCCAATATGAGTAGGTTTAATTGACCATCTGAAGTAAGATTTTCTAAAAAAAATAATTTTTTCTGCTTTTTATCGTATTATTGTGATGCAATAAGATCATATCAATAATATTTTTTATTTCTTTGCATAGTGAAAAAGTATATAACATGTCACACAGAGTAACATTCGTCACCAGAAGACAATAATATATGTGTCACTCGTATAAGGAACATCAGACATAGACAAACGTAAGGTAGTATATTCTGACATGAACTAGAAATTACTAGATTGTTATAAAATGAGGAAGGAAAACAATCAGGTTATGACAAAAAATGTACCGTACCGAAATTCTCCGATTTCAAAAATATAGTATTTTTTTATTCACGTTGTTAAGAAAATTGTCTGTCACCGAGGAGGAACTACCTTCAGGTGATTGTATTGTGCGGAATTAAAGAGAAACAACATGGTACAATATTATATATTCATGCGTATTTAAGTAAATTCATAGTTTTTGACGATATCATGCATTGAGTTTTGATTATTATTCCATGAAATACTTTCATTGGTTGTATATGGTCAACATATAATCCGTATTCTTGAAATCCATTAAAGTTTCCAATTTCTTTTTATTTTCAGATATTTTTCAACC
>NW_025932117.1:0-534 GCF_000764305.2 Hyalella azteca | reverse complement strand
GACGGACGTGCGGACGCCGTGGGAACATCGCCCCCCGCCGCCCCCCGACGTCGCATTTCCCGTACCGCGGCGCCCGTCTTATTCCGTCCAATAAATCCCTGGTTCTGTCCATCACAGGAACTGCGAACGACATATTTTGTCCAATAAATCCTTGGTTCTGGCCATCGCAAGAGCGGCGGCCGTGAAATTCAGTACAATTAGTTCTTGGTTTTCACAACCCCTTTCATAGTTTAATTAAGTTGACAACTAAGTAGTAGTTATGTACTCATTATGCACTAACTTTATAGTAACTACACAGTAACTTTGTAGCTACTATCCAGTAACTTTGTAGTAACTATCCAGTAATTTTTTTAGTAACTATCCACTAACTTTGTAGTAACTACCCAGTAATTTTGTAGTAACAATCCAGTAACTTTGTAGTAACAATCCAGTAACTTTGTAGTAACTATCCAGTAATTTTTTATTAACTATCCAGTAACTTTGTAGTAACTACCCAGTAACTTTGTAGTAACAATCCAGTAACTTTGTAGTAAC
>NW_025932116.1:0-1493 GCF_000764305.2 Hyalella azteca | reverse complement strand
AATTAGCTGCTAGTCTCGTACAACAGCTCACTAGTTAACATCTTGGCCGGTTTTTAGGTGGCCATAGGTGCGACGGCTATAAATCGACCCTGAATTGTTAATTAGGTAAGGTGCTTAGCACGCTTATCTTCATCTGCTTAGCATAGAAACGGCGGCCGGGGATGCGAGAGCTGGTGAGACTAGTGAGTCCTAGGTGACTAGTTTCAAGAATTATGAGGTGACTAGTTAGAGGAACTCATACATGACTAGTTTGTAGAATAATGAGGTGACTAGTTATAGGAATTATGAGGTGACTAGTTTTAGGAACTCATACATGACTAGTTTGAAGAATTATGAGGTGACTACTTTTAGGAATTATGAGGTGACTAGTTTTAGGAATTCATACATGACTAGTTTGAAGAATTATGAGGTGACTACTTTTAGGAATTATGAGGTGACTAGTTATAGGAATCCATACATGACTAGTTTGAAGAATTATGAGGTGACTAGTTTTAGGAATTATGAGGTGACTAGTTTTAGGAACTCATACATGACTAGTTTGAAGAATTATGAGGTGACTACTTTTAGGAATTATGAGGTGACTAGTTTTAGGAATTCATAGATGACTAGTATCAATAATACCAAATAAAACTGATGTAATTTTATAGGGGACATTAAAGCTTTAGGTTCGTCATAAATTCAAGTTCAGATTTCAACGATAAAAAATCGTTATATATAATAATAAAAATAAGGATATTTGTGTTGTTAATTTATGAGGTTCATTCTATTTAATTCGTAGACTAGACAATAGAAAAAGCGTACTAGAAACTAAAACAAACTAAACACATTTTTCTAGGTGAATAAAAAATTCGTCAAGATCTCGCCGGGCGCAAAGCAAGAAAATAAATAACGGAAATCTCAAATTCTAATAAAAATACAATATTCATAGAAATCTTGAAGATTCAACCGGTAGGGATTGCAGAAAAATTATTGCCATAGCGCACTAGCATAATAAAATAGTATAAAATATATAGTATAAAAAGATAGTAACTCTGTTTTATAACTCAAATGAGCACATTATCGTTATGAGATTTACAAGAGTCGAATTCTCCTAAATTTCCATATTTTGAATCCTTATCAGCATTAAAATTGTCTCGTTGATATAAATAAATTGTCCCGATATATGATTTACTAAAATAAAATGCCCGGTCTCGGTAATATCCCAATTAATAGCCCCTCTTTACTACTGTTCCAGGCTTACGACACTAACTAATAAATTCGGAGATATAACGTAAGAAACGCAAACGACCTGACGTAAAAACACTATAAGATATAGCGTAAGAAAATATAAGATATAGCGTAAGAAAATAAAAGATAAAGCGCAAGAAAATTTAAGATATTGGGTAAGTAGCTTTGAGGTACGACGTACAAATTCTAAGGTATAGCGAATAGAGTATATAAATAATATATAAAATTCTTAGATTTGACGTAAGAAACCATAAGAAATAGCGTAT
>NW_025932115.1:0-3530 GCF_000764305.2 Hyalella azteca | reverse complement strand
TCTCTATCAACTCCTGCTGTCCATTACAGCTGTTTTCTCTCTATCAACTCCTGCTGTCCATTACAGCTGTTTTCTATGCATTAACTCCTCTCTGTTACAGCTGTTTTCTCAATTAACTTCTGTACTCCGTTACAGCAGCAAGCGTGCAGACGATCCTACGTACGGTGGAGGAGGCGCAGCTGTCAAGTGAGCAGCTGCAGCAGGTGGTGGACAGCTTGCTGGCAGCTGCGGCTGACGGCTGCTGGTCTGACGCCAGGAAAGGAGCCAGCGTCAGCATAAATAAGAAGCTTGATGATGCCAACGCTACCATCGCCCTCATGCAGGTACCATTCACTACAACTACTATTGTTTATAGTATTTATAATAATCTTAGTTATATATAATACAATAGGAGCCAGCGTCAATAAGAAGCTTGATGATGCCAACGCTACCATTGCCCTCATGCAGGTACCTTCACTACAACTATTATCATTTATAGTATTTATAATAATCTTTTTTAGTTATAATATACCGTAATATAATAATAAAATAATTTTATCTATTACTTGTGCTTTCTGATAGTGCGTTAATAATGTTAAAGTATTGCAGTGTACAGGAAGGCAGCTTTATTATATAAATAATAATAAGGTAGGTATGTATTGAAATAATGAAAATCATAATAATGTTCCAGTATGTATTAAAAATAATCTCTAATTCCTCTCACTGGAGAAGAAATGTAGAAAGTTTTCTCGTCCCTTTTCAATATGCAACAAATATAAACATATTAATTAATATAAATATATTCATATCTCCCAATCAAATAGCAATGATTTATTCAGCCATGGCCCATAAAGCTCATAGGTATGAGTAACACTGCTGATTAACGCATCAATGATACACAGATGTGTAATGTATTAATGCTGTGTGTGCGCAGGATGATATGTATGAGTAACACACTGCTGAGTAACACATCAAGGCCACACAGACGTGTAATGTATTAATGCTGTATGTGAGCAGGATGATATGTATGAGTAACACACTGCTGACTAACACATCAAAGCCACACAGATGTGTAATGTATTAATGCTGTATGTGAGTACAGGAGGCGCAGTCAGCACTCACGGTGAAGATCAGCGACNGAGGGGATCCCCGCATTCCGGGCAAGCGGCGCTAAGGGAGCGTCCGACCCTGTGGGTGTAGGACGCAAGGGAGCTGCAGTATCCCGAGCGTAGCTGGTATAGCGCTGAGCGGTGAGGGCGAGGGAGCGAGGCCTCTTTTGCTGCAATCGGTGGGTGTGGGGTTGGGAGGACAGCGTTGTTAACGGTGTACATTACAAGGTGTACATGTACATTGTGTAGTACATTGTAGGGGCAGTAGGATGTAAAGGATTTTGTCGGGAGTGTTCTTTGATAGGATGTCAGCGATGTACTTCGATACGATGTTGAGGATGTTCTTCAATAGGATGTTTGAAGTATATGATAGGATATTTGACGGAGTTAGCTGTGTGTGCAGATGGAGGCGAGCAATGCAGAGTCTGCACGAGCAGCACGCGAGGGCGCCGCGCAGCACATGCAGCAGCAGGAGCACGCGGCCCTCCACCGTCTGCAGGAACTACAGGCTGAGCTTGCCGCTGCCAAGGCACAGGTAATTTGCATGCTCCTGATATCTGAGTCACTTGATTCGTCACTTGTCACTAAAAGCCATACCAAAATAATAGGCCATATTAACCTAGTACTGGGAAAAACAACAAAATTTAAAATTTGAACAACATATTAAAACTATTAAGCTGTTGTAATCTTGCAAAAAAGTTGTGGTTCAGTTATGCTGTCACTGGATGTCTTCCGCCAAAACTCGTCAGTATTGTCAGTTAGGCTCGAGGTTTTTGGCCAAATGCCGGTAAATATTTTGTTAAAAAACGGATCTAACTAAAGTTCCTATTGGTGTTCAGTCTTTGGTATCTCATTGCAGTTGGTGTCTGTTAATCAAAACTTCAGTTCACGCGGAGAAAACGTAGATTTTTGTACAGAAAAATGATTGTTTTTAAGAAGCACGTTCAAAGTTCCAAAACCAAACATTCATTATCAATAACCTGATTAATATATATCTAATAGTGTACAGTATTGGGGCCAGACACAAGATCTAATAGAAATACAAAATCACTGGTGAGTCAACAACACAGAGCTAAGTCACGTAGAACCTCACAGTAAGGCTGCCAGAACACGACTGACTCTGTCCATAGAATTATGACTGACTCTGTCTCTCTATGTGGTAATACAAGTCGTACGTATTACACTGTACTCTGTGACTGATGCATGTACACTGTGCAGGTGCAGCAGAGCCAGTACACTGCAGAGCAGCTCTCCCGCAGCACTGCAGAGCTGGAGAGCAGAGTGTCTGCTGGCCAACAGGAGCGACAGCAGCTATCGGCGGCGCTGGAGGAGCGGGACATCGTCATGCAGCACCTGCAGCNACATAGCACCTGCAGCAGGTACATAGCACCTGCAGCAGGTACATAGCACCTGCAGCAGGTACATAGCACCTGCAGCAGGTACATAGCACCTGCAGCAGGTACATAGCACCCGCGGCAATATTGTGCACCATTGACTGACATGAATTCCGAGGTAACATTTTCGTGTCGTGAGATATTGGTTTTTACGAACCTACTTAAATTATTCAGTGTTTTACTACATGCTCTATTGCTACGTACTGTAGGGTGATTTTAGGTGTAATAGTAGAAAATGTTAGGCGTAGTAGGAGATAATGTTAGGCATGGTAGGGGATAATGTTAGGCGTGGTATGGGGTGATATTAGGTGTTGTAGGTGTGTTATTAGGCGTGGTAAAATGTATATATATTTTTTTAATAGTGGATAATTCGCCCCGTGCAGGAGAAGGAGGAAGCTCTGATGAAGCTGGCTGCAGAGTCCAAGAAGCTGCAGGATCAGGCCGTCCTGCAGGACACGTGAGTTGCTCTGTGTCCTGCAAGATATTGCCGTACTTATCCTGGCTGTTGGAAATTCATGCATTATATCCTACCATGCAGGATACTTTTTTATGTTATATCTAACTATGTTGGTCGTTCACTTGTAAAATATCCTACGTATGGATAAGGATAACAAGTAATATCAGTACGTACAAAGCTTGATACTTGGTCATAATATCATTCATTGAAATTCATTGAAAATATTCACTCCAGCAGAGATTGCATCCTTGCCTTTAGGGTACCCATTCTCGCGTGCAGGATACCTCGTGAAATGTTTACAGGATGCAGGATTTCCATGAAAGATGTCCAGTGGATATATCTTTTTCTGTAGGATATCCAGTGATACGGTACTTTCACTGGGTGTAGGATACCTCTGTAAGATTCCTAATGAAAGTATCTTCGACTGTAGGATATCCAGTGATACTTTCACTTGATGTAGTATATCTCTGTAAGATTCCTAATGAAAATATCTTCCTCTGTAGGATATCTAGAGATCCTTTCACAGGATGTTCAATATCCTTGAAGAATTTCTAACAAAAATGTCCTCATTTGCAGAATATCGAGTCAGAC
>NW_025932114.1:0-481 GCF_000764305.2 Hyalella azteca | reverse complement strand
ATATCATATCATATCATATCATATCATATCATACCATATCATATCATATCATATCATATCATGTCATATCATATCATATCATATCATATCATATCGCATATATCATATATCATATCATTTCATAACATAACATATCATATCATATCTTAGTGCTGTCGGCGCTGAAGAATGGGCCAGATGTGACCTGTCGCCGACTCATGTATTTTTAGCCCATTTCAAGTCTGAACACATATTTCTCCATAGCTTTATCTAGTCTGTTCTTGAACGCGTTTATACTCGGAGCGTCAAAGATGTAAACTAGGAGGCTGTTCCACATGTCGGTGACTCGAAGCGGGAAGAAAGGTTGTCGTGTGGAGAAGTTGCAGTGCAGTTTTTTGTTTATAGCTGTGGCCTCTGGTGTTGGTTCTTGTTACAAATGTTAGTAATCCTTCGGGGACCTTGTATAGACCATGAGTATACTTGTATACTTCAATGAGGTCCC
>NW_025932113.1:0-4659 GCF_000764305.2 Hyalella azteca | reverse complement strand
GGCTTGACGTGTCGGCGACAGATTCATCCTGCACAATATTCGGTGTTCTCTAATTGAAATACTTCACAGCATGCCATGTTGCCGAGAATAAACGGCAAATTGAAAATACGGGTTACATATAGCGAACTTTGTTCAGAGAAGCCACGATGAAAAATTAGGATGTTCTATTTTCCAATTAATTTGAATGAGCTGTATTGTATACAAAATATTGTATATAAACACGACAAGTACACAAAGACTCGATACGTGTACATGGGCATGACACGTACACAAAGACACAATACGTGCACCTGAGCACAACACATACATAAAGGCTCGATATACCAAAGCGTTTAATGGTAATAGAATTTATTGATTTAAATTTTCAGGGTCGAACAATGACATTCCGATGACATTGATTGATCAAAATGCAGGCTTTAAGAAATAATTTCAATTTATTAACGACGTTGCGAATGCGACATTTTGATCAACCAACGCCATCGGAAGAATTGTCCGACCCTGAAAATATAAATCAACGAATTCTATTGTCATTAACCGCCTTAGTTTAAACAAACTAATTATGCCATCTTATATTAATAAAGGCTCGATAATTATACGTAGGCACGTGCACGTAATCACAACACGTACACGGGGTGGTTCCACGACAGGTTGGGACGAGCGACCAGGCTTCTGGACGAGGCTGGAGCCGTCCTGGCCCAGCTCCTGGGCCAGCCGCCGTCCAGCTTCCAGCACCTATAGATGTGTAAACTTTCTTTAAAATCAATTTAAAATAGAATAAAGTCAGTTTAAAATAGAAAAATAAAATAAAATCAGTTTAAAATAGAAATAGAATAAAATCAGTTTAGAATAGAAAAATAGAATAAAATCAGTTTAAAATAGAAANTCGACATAGAATATATTGGTATCAGCAAAAAGAAAATTCCCATGCACTGCGCAACTCTGTCTTCTTTTATACTCTTTCATAACTACGACAAAGCACAAGTCTATATGTCACAATGACACCACAGCAATCACTTCCACTACGAAAATTTCATTTTGGTTGCAGCGCTTCTATTTTCTGTTATTTGCTAATTATAAATAAGAGGCGCGCCTATTGAACTTGACGATGTAGTCTTGCATCGTAGTCAGAGATGCGGCTCTCTTGCCATCTTTTCTGATCAGAAATTCCTTATCACTTTTAAGTGGATTGTCCATGTACGGATTTTCAATGTACGTAAAGGAACATCAAGCCTTAAATTTCAATTAGTAAATTGCATTACACATTAACAGGCTAGCCCAACGTTGCTCGGGAAATGACGTGTTTATCCCATTAAATAATCATAAGATAGATATTTTTAATTAATATAAAATGATACTTTATACCTGCATCATTGCCCCAATAGCGAGCAGGGATGGACTGTGGTTGGGGTTGAAGGTGAGGGCGGCACCAAGCTGTTCGAAGGCCTGCTGTGACCTGCCAGTCTGCAGGAGCAGCCTCCCCAAGCTGCTGTGCAGGTCGCTGTTCTCTGGGAACTGCCTGCACAACGCAAATTACTTCAATCTTGAAGTTCTTAGTATTATTAAAGTGAGTACAAAGTAAAGTTGTAAGTATACAGTGATACTCTGAGAAATTACACTCTGATGAGTGTCATTTATCACGTCGTACTTGTACTGAACTTTAGAAATCTGTACGAGGATTTTGCTTTCATTTTATCAATTTTCGTTATTATTTGCAAATTCGAGTAATATTTTTGTTTGTAGGATATTTTTAGAAGTATTTGAAAAGCTTTGGAGTTTCGCTTTCTATTAACGGCGAGTGGAAGCTTAGTAACAAATGAAACTGAGGAGCAACTAGGCTGAGTCCTCTATGTAGTTTGTTTAAAATAATAATAATAAAAAGTATTTATTCTCATCAAAAATTTCACGGGTATTCTATTTATGCTATGCAGGAAAGATTTTTACAGACATTTACAGGTCTGAAAGACATTTACAGGTATGAAACAGTATAATTATTTATACCAGCTCTACAATCCCGACCATGACAAGTACTGGCCACTAGAATTCTTAAGATTATTAGCCTCACTCGATGGCGGCTCGGTAGGTGGACACGGCGGCGGTCACGTCACTCTGCTGCAGGTAGACGCTGGCGAGGGCTTTGAAGACCTCGTGGTGGCGGTGCAGTTGTAACGCCTGCTGCAGCTCCTGCTTCGCCGCCTCAAGCTGACCCGTGCGCTGGTAACAAATGCCTGCCGAAAGGCGTTACTTTTATAAGAGTTTGTTTTGATTTAAGCAGATGAACATTTGAGTGGCAATAAAAGGTACAGATAAACGAAATTATGTTTTTTTTTAATTTCAAACATCATTAGGAGGAATGCGCTGATTACAAATGCCTGCAGAATGTCATTTCGATAATGAGAGATTACTTCCATTTAAGTAGGAGAACATTTCAGCGGCAATAATAGTCACAGAGAAACGAAAGTGTGGTGAAATTCAAACCTCATTAGGAGAACTGATCCTTTTATTTTAATTTAATTCTTCCTGTAAGAATAGACTTACCAAGATTGTAATTAATCTCCCAGTCAGGTTTTTCGCTATTGTTCCCTGCTTGCTTGTAAGCTTCAATGGCTCTGCTGTGTCGTCCCAAAAGAAATCTGGATAGATTTTTCTACGTTAATCACGTTGAAATTTATGTCTTATTAGCCTGCATAAATGTGTTGGCCCGCTTAAGTGGACAAGAATTAAATATAATCTAAAATAATCTCAAATGGGATACATAAGGACATTTCGTTGAATGAATTAATTTCGGACTGTAGAGCTGCCTAAAGACATTAAAGGAATGCAATCATGAACTAGCCATTTCTTTTGGAACAAAAGTGCTTATACCAGTAGTCAACTTAACAAAACAAGATAAATGAGCCTCACAACATTTATATTATTATTATTCTACGATGCAGTTAACGTGGCGTCTGGTTCAAACGAACTTCGAGGGCACGTTACACCCAAGTTTAATAGCAAGCGAAAAATAAATAGACACGAGAAAGGATGAGAACAAATAAAAATGACCAAGCACTAGATTCATAGGCGCTACGGAAGAGTTCCGTCTTTGGGCGTTGACGAAACACCTGCAACGAAGGAGCCGAAGTTCGAAAGCCGGCAGACTGTTCCAGGTTCTGGCGGCGGCAACCGGGAACGCTCTGTCGCCGACTGTAGATATACATGTAGATGGTACGACGAGGTCCGCTGTTAATAACGAACGCAGGCGTCTTCAGAAGGCAGGTCCGACACGCGCTGCAGGCATTCCGTGTGATAAGGAGGTGCCAGACCATGAAGGCATCGGAACGTCAGAATAGCCTCCTTGAACTTCGTGAGCTGTTGCAAGCGTAGCCAGTGAAGATCGCGCAATATCGGTGAAAAGTGGTAAAATTTTCGCTTTTTTTGCACCCGAGTCTCATAGCAGCGTTCATAACGGATTGCACTTTATGTAGTGCCGTGGCCATAAGTCCATAGAGAGTGGCATTACCGCAGTCCAATCTGGACAGAACGAGCGCCACCACGAAGGTCTCTAGAACTGACGCTACGTATACGTATTTGGCTGACGCTTCGTATTCGTCGCAGAGCGCCAAAACAAGCGGTAATGATTTTGTAAATGTGATTGTTCATAGAAAGTTCCGAGTCCAGAAGAGTGCCAAGGTTTCAAACCAAAGACGCCGACATACGAACTCGTTGCCCACGAGAACATGGGTTGGCCGGATGCGCGGAGCTGATGTCGATGCTGGAAACGGAGCTGATGCTGATGAAGAAGCTGATGCTGGCGCGGAGCAGTCGCAAATCAAATAAAGTCGGTTTTTGATGCAGTGAGCTGGAGCCGGTTGGAGTGTATCCAGTCTGAGACTGCTTCCATGCAGACAGCCATCAAGTCCTGCGATGCTGCAGCGTCAACCGGTGCACAGTAATCATAAATTTGGGTGTTGTCGGGAAACATATACGGATTCAAACTATGTGAATCAATTATGTGCAACACGTCGACAGTATATGACAGAAAGGGGATTGGGCCGAGGACTGATCTCTGAGGTACGCCGCAAGTAACCAACAATGGCATAGAAGAAGAGTTCCAGCGTCGAACGCATTGAAACTATTCCTGAGATAGGACTCGAACCACCGCAGCACTGTGCCGCGCAGGCCAAATGATGCGTCAAGTCGACGCAATAAAGTGGCGTGGTCGACCGTTTCATATGCGGCCGACAGGTCGAGTAAAGCCAATGTCGCAATGCCGCCGCAGTCTACTGCTTGCAGAAAGCACAGCGGTTTCCGTCGAATGGAGATGACGGTATGTAGACTGAAAGCAAAGCACAAGACCGGACCGCTGAAGATAGTCCGGTCTCGATGAAGATAGCTGTCGGGCCATAGTGCTTTCCACGAGTTTCGACGAAATTGACAGGTTGGAGATGGGTCGATATGATTTGGGATCAGAAGCGTTAAAGTCAGTTTATTCAATAAAGGCGTAATGTAAGCTGATTTGAAGTTTTCTGGAAGAACACCGTCAGTGAGGCAGCGGTTGAAAAGTTCAACAAGAAAAGGTGCTAGGGTTACGACATTCCCTTTAATTAAGTAAAGGCGTCGGCAATGGATCGCTGGCACACTGAGCGCGCGCACTGCAGCGATGACATCGTCAGCTGTGAC
>NW_025932112.1:0-2416 GCF_000764305.2 Hyalella azteca | reverse complement strand
CCTAGCAAATTACGGAGCAGGCAATAAGTCCAGCAGCTATCTCAATCAATCGTCAGTTATGGAAAGATCGGGTTCCAAAGGCCGGATCCCTTGTGAATCAAGTCACGAAAAGTTCAAGAATCGGCAACAGGCCATGGGCCTATGTCTTCAACGCCAACACTTCTATTCTATTCTATTCTATAGTGAATTCACTTGACCCAATTAAAATGGTGTGAAATTATTAGCCCAGTCCTCAGTCCTGTAAGCTTAGATACAGCAGAAATGCTATACGGATGCTGATTAGAAGCTTGCAGTGGAAAAGGTCGTTGTAAATGCTCAATGGTATGTCAATGGATACAGGAATGTCACATCATTAATATGGTAATGGATGGATATGATAATATCATATCAATGAAGAAAAAACACGTACAAATCACAAAAATGTAATTTATTCTACATATACAGTACATCATCTACAAAAGAAGAGGAGGACTTTGGAGTACTTCATATGTTTTAAAATTAAGTTTTATTTCAAGTGTCTTGAATTACCCAGTTCTCAGAAGGGTCATTTGAGACTCTTTTCTCTTGTGTCTGGCATCTTACAAATAGCAGGCAGAATTTTTTCAGAGATGTCATACAATAGCCCTTGCAAAGACCTTTAAAATGAGCCCAAACTTAAGAAGTTATTAACAAAAAACTCTCAAAATTTTTCTTTATTACCCATTTGAGGGCATATATATTAAGCATTTTGTAACTGATGGGACTTCTTGGTCCCAAGCCACTAATTACAAATAGCAATGATGACAGTAAATTTATCCAAGATCAAAAAGTTATGATAGTAACCCATTTATTAATGCTGTCTGTTGACAGTGGAATCATGATGTTTTCCATCTTCAATTTCCAGATTTATTGCTACCTATGGATTTTTAGCTACTGGAAAATTTTCTTTTAAGTGTCATTTTTAAGGTCAATTAATCCTATTCCATCCAATACAATGGTTGAAAACAAAGCTGGTGCTAATGGGCACTTGGAATCTCAGCTGTCAAAAGATGGCCAAACAACAAACCCTCTGTCGAGAAAAATCAATAAAATATTAGAAACCAGGATTGAAAATGATAAGGTGAGCTTTATTTTACCATAGGTTTATTTTATTCGGAAAAATAATTATTTTTTGATGCTTGAGATATGTTGAGTTTTGTTTTGCAATTCATGATTCCAATCATTATGGACAAGCCAGCTCCTTTTATTCTCTGTATTTGAGGGAATCATTTAAATTAACTTTGATTTAAATGGATTATTTTATCATTAGTGAAAGGTTTATATAGTCAGATGGGGTAAGACAGGACCAAAATCACTAACAAGCCTGTAGCATCTATACTATGAATAACTAAAAAACCCTAAACCTATCACAAGGTGTATTTATGCAATGGGCTTCTAAGCTACAACTCAGACATTTTGCATCCAACATAGTTTTCTGTACAGATTGAAAAAAGTGAGCTGGTTCCATCTTACCCCACTGGGGTAAGATGGGGACCATGCCTGGTCCCATCTTACCCCACTGGGGTAAGATGGGACCAGGCATGGGGTAAGAGTGCCATAAGACAGGACCAAGATTTGTACTTCATAGAAGTACAAATCTGATTTTCAATATTATCCATCTAGAAACACATTATTTGATTAAACAACCACTTGTTACTGTTTTGTGTTGCGGGAAGTCAACTCTAATATCAGTCACATTAGAGTTTTTGTTATGAGAAAACTTTGTTAAGCATAGTAATAGTGGGTTGGCTTTGGTTCATTGTAGTCTTTGTAGAGCACTGCTAAATGCTTCATGTACATTCCATTAGTGTCATAATGTCATTGTCTAAAAAATTTATCAAATTGGTAATAAAACCAATGCATAATAACTTGAGTCTCAGACATCATATGTTTTCTTGCTAACTGCATTTGTGGTGCACTTCTTCAAACATAGCTCATGCCCTCTCACAGAGCTGTGATCATAATTATTTTTCATGTTTCACACAACGACTTTTCTCCCTAGTCCCAACCAATGTTGCACATAGTTCTGCAGCTCACTAATGGGAAGAGACATCCCTATTTTCTCCATCCCTTTGATGCAATTTAAAATAGTGCACTAAATTTCTCTAATTAAAACAGCTAACAAGTTATAATGAAGTTTGAGCAAAAGATAAAAATTTCTACCAAAATACTCCATGTACTGCACAATAATATATTCATTTAAAAACTATTTTTGATAAACTGCAGGGTAAGAGAGGACCATTTGTGGGGTAAGACAGGACCACTTGTGTGGTAAGACAGGACCACTTGTGGGGCAAAACAGGATCATTTAGTGGTCCCGTGACTCCCGTCTTACCCCATGTCCGGTCCTTTTTTACCCCATTTTAGAATACATGTCAGGCACTCAGGCAGTGATGGA
>NW_025932111.1:0-246 GCF_000764305.2 Hyalella azteca | reverse complement strand
GGAGGGTATAGAGTGGAGGGTATAGAGTGGAGGGTATAGAGTGGAGGGTATAGAGTGGAGGGTATAGAGTGGAGGGTATAGAGTGGAGGGTATAGAGTGGGGGTAATGAGGGTGGGAATTGAGTGGGGAAACTGAGTGAAGTATGGAGTTGGGGTATCGACTGGGGGATATTGAGAGGGTAGTACATATTAAGTTGGGGAGTTGAGTGGGCATAGAGTGGGCGGCCCACCTGGTGAGTCTGGCGGC
>NW_025932110.1:0-410 GCF_000764305.2 Hyalella azteca | reverse complement strand
ATTATTTGGGAATCGTTATAGCAATAAATTATTTGGGAATCATTATAGCAATAAATTATTTGGGAATCATTATAGCAATAAATTATTTGGGAATCATTCCAGCAATGAAGCATCTGGGAATCATTACTGCAATGAATCATCAATGAATCATTCTTGTTATTAAGCATCAAGGAATCATTCCACCGTGAAAAATCAGGGAATAAATGCAGCAGTGACGCACCGGGAAATGATATGGGTTACTTTATATGCGAAAATAGTTACGGCACTTACGAATTTTAAATAATCTATAGTAGATGAAAATTTCGATTTAGAAAAAGTTAATTGAAATACATTTACTGTGTATACATATAAGAATTAGCTTAAATCATGATGGAAGTTAAAATTTATACTAGTATAAAACATACACTTGT
>NW_025932109.1:27136-78160 GCF_000764305.2 Hyalella azteca | reverse complement strand
GATCCAGATGACTTGTTGGGATTCAGGGAGACCAGGCGCTTGAGAACCTCCTCTTCGTGTATCTCGAAACTAGTTAACTTCGAGTCCACTGGTCGCTCCTCAATAGCTGGAATACTGTTCAAGTCCTCATCTGTGAAGACGCTGCTAAAGAACTGATTTAGGACATTGGCCTTGCCCTCCTCAGAAGATATCTTCCGTTGATTTACATTCAAATCAGCAATACCGTCCCTTGTCTTACACATCGAACTATTTTTTTTTTCATTTAGAGTATTAATTAAGGTGCTTTTCGCTTTATGCTCTAACGAAGGTTGCTGGAATATGGAGTAAAATTTGAACACCCCAACTTAGAATTTTGTTCCTCTCTAGGTTGTTAAGGTTAAGCTGTAATGACAAAACGTACCTGCATCACACCATTGAGATCAGTATCTTGCGCAGGTGGAAGAGATGTGTGACCACATCACCCGACACGACATAAGTGTGGGAGTCAAGAGACTCCTGTGCATCTTGGACACCATGCGCTTCACGAAGAAGGTTGTGTATTATAGTACCATGTATTTCATCATATATTTTAATACTGCGGGCGGCATTAGGAACCGTCTTAACTTGCCGGACGTCGTTCCGTTTCAGGATGTTGATTACCCTAATTAATGGTAGCAGGGTTTAATTGCATATTGAGTGCTGTATAATGAAATGGTCTCTGTATGAAATAATCTCTGTATGAAATAGTCTCTGTATGAAATAGTCTCTGTATGAAATAGTCTCTGTATGAAATAGTCTCTGTATGAAATAGTCTGTGAATACGACATAGCCGCACTTAATGTGTTAAAAGACAAAAATGTAATCAACTGCTCTTGATTGTATGTGTGACGAAAAATTTATAACAGTTTTAATTAGGTATCCTGGAATTTGAGCTGGCCGTTTCATTAATAACATGTTTTAAACTTGTGCAGTTCATGGGGACAGATGAACGCTTACAAGAGTTTCGGCGACATCTTGAAGATGCGCCTGAGTTGGCCGTTCACGGTGCGCGAGGCAGGCTTTTCCAACGGCAGTATTAATGGAGCGTAAAAATGTAAATTAATGATATGTTTAGGCTTCCTGTTGTCGTCGTTTCTATCTCTTGGCGCCTTTACGATAAGGATGTAATCACACAGTTGAAAAGGTTCTAAATACGCTTGATTTGTTTGATTGGAAGAACTCAATTGTGAAACCAATTTTGCTGTGGTTGAATTGGTAGGTGGGAGATGAGGCCAGGATAGCTAGCTATGGTTTTAAAAACATGGCTGCTTTATACCTTAATTGATTGGCTGCTAAAATTTATTTGGCTGCTTAATATTGCTTCGTAGGCGCTATAAGAGAGAAGTACCTAAGTCTAGTTTCCACTCATGAACTGTGATATAATTATTGGTATTATTCCATCAAGTCTTTTGTTCCTAAATTCATACTTTTTCAGTATTATTCATGTAGTGATGTCGAAAATTAGTTAGGTGAAACTTTTATATTTTTTAAATTAATTTTAATGATATTACAGAGTGCAACTCAGAAGAAAATGACAAAGGACTATGATGAGTTGTTATCATCTTCGTCGCCAATCATCTTGAGTATTTGCTTCTCCCAATAAGGGAGAATATTTATAGTAGTTTGTTCAATTTTGTCAAAGGGTTTATGTTGTTAAAATGACAGATTAATATAAAATTCGCAATTTTTGCAAGTTATTGGATGTTCTGTAGAAAATATGTTTGTTGGTACATCATTCACCACCTGTGCCCTCTCTGACGGCTGGTGCCTGCTTTCATCTGTATTTCGGTAATGAAAAAGAAAGGTTTCCACTGAAGTCATCATTATAATTGTGAAGTGGGAAGACATCTTAGCCAACCATGTACAACAATTATTGAGGGTTTAAATTTATTTCAAAGTGTACAATAAGTTATTATGTTGTAGAATGTCTTGCACCTCCCTGCTATCCCTCATGCGGGTGGCCCACGTTTTGTGCTAGCGTTCGTCTCCTGTTTAGCTGTCTTTATACTTGTGTTTTTTTTTATCATCAATGTAAAGTTAATGTCTTTTTATTAATCTGAGCTGAATACTCGATTGATGATTTTTTAGAACTCCAGATTTTCGAATCATGTTTTAAAATTGTCTTTGCAAGCGGCTCGCGTAACGCTGATTGATACCAAACCATGTGTGTTCAGCCGTGCGAAGATCTGCATCATATTTGAATCTCTCCACTGTGTATGTATAACTCACGAATTTGTTGTAATTGAGACTGGCAAAAATTATATTGTTGCTGATGAATAACTTGAATAGATAGTTTTGGGATCTTTCATTCGAAAGATGCGTGCTGTACTCGCATAGAACATACTCTTGTCTACAGGTTATAACTCCTGCAGCTATAAATGGACGAGAATAAATGTACAGTGACGCGTAAAAGTATTGGATACATTACAGTTTTCTTTATATCTCAAGTTAAAGTGCAGGAATTTATCTAATATTTGGTCAGTATATTTCTAATGGTACTAGAAACATTATATAGAAAGGATATTGAAAAATAAGCTGTGTTCAGATTTTATTCAACAGAGTAGAGAAATGAACCCACGCAAAAGTATTGCGTACATGCTCAAAAATGAACGTAAATAACTTTTTTAAGGTACTCAAAATTCGCTTTTTCACTTTAGACGTTCCACTAATCTCATGTCGTTATCTAATTGGCCAATCAGAGCAGTTTGCCATTGTTTACGTGATTTTGTGTTCCGGTGAAGATATTATTCAGGTTCATATTCAAATTTAATTTTAAATGGCTAAAACTCGAGAGAGTTGGCAACAGATTTGCGTCAAAAGATCATAGATTGTTACAAGAAAGGAAATGGGAATCAAATAACATTCAAAGAGATTGATCTATCATTAAGTATAGTTGGAAATATGATCAAATATCATCAGGACGCAATCATCTTGATGATATCATCGAGCATGCTGTTGCAAACCTTCCAAGAAGTGGGCGTCCAAAGAAACGAACAGACGATAATGCAAAGTAGATTAACAGAAAGATACAGAATAACCCGTTTGTTACGCGTGGTGAAATTAAAAGCGACCTGGAGGAAGGTGGGATTGATGTAGAAAATGACACAATCAGCTTCAACCTTCCACCTCGTTTCTGATGTTCATTTTGACTTCCGGTGCGAGCTAGTTGAAGCGTAAGTTAACAAATGACCGCTAAACTGAGCAGCTTAATTCATTGGACAATCTCGTGATCAATCCCATCAGATAATGGAATATGACTGTGGTTCTTCTCCACATTCCTACCGTGCGCATGGCACCCCAGACGGGTCATTCTACTGCATTGCGTGCAGTCAATTTCCATTTATAGGGTATTGCGTTTACGTATAATCTAAAACAGATCCTTTGCTCATAAGTGTTTATTAGCTATAAGTTTTTGGAGTAAACTCCATATTAAATTTGATGTCATTTGTATTGTTATAATTAATTGCCCTTGTTGTTTCCCATTAGAAGTTTTTTCTGAGGGAGGTAAGTCCCCTTAACTTTGCCGCCGGCCGGTGCGGCAATGCGTAATATAGTTGCCGGATGTTGCCAGAGGAAAACGGCATAATCAGCTTACACAAGTAAATTTATACAAGTAAATTTGTAATTTTTGTGTAACACGTTAATATTAATGGTTTTTTATTTTCAGGAAACGCATATTTTAGCCTACCAGTTCAATTGGAAAAAGTCAAAATCAGTGAATATGGAGAAAAAGGCCCACCTGGCAACAATTCACTTTTGCTTGCGTTCCCTTGTAACGTTACGCAATCTGTGCCGCGTCTTATCTGTGCGACGTTGCCACATCTCCTCCCTTTGTACCAACCCCTGCAACATGTGTGTGTTCAAAGTTGCGCACGATTGATTCTGCATGTATAACATTTACGATTTAGGAAGGTTATTAAATTATTCTGTTGAATGTCAGTTACTGATAAATTGTAATATAGAAGAATTCGTATCTATCATTTTTTCACATGAGTATATTGATGGTTGGTATCCTTGCTACCTAAACACTTTAGTTCCTTCAATTTCTTTTAAAGCAAATACGTTCATAACTATATTTCACAAAAAAAATTATGCCTTGCCATTGATTTACAAAATAACGTTCTTAGACTGAAAGCATCAATAATTGCGAACAACATTAATTCTCATAAAAAATATAAACAGTTCAAAACCGTACTTTTCAAAACCCGCTGACTAGGCCACTGCCCACAAAGTCAAGGCCATTTCCCGCCAAGACGCTCTCCGACAGGCGCATGAATGCTGCTGAGGCTACCAAGTTTGCTGACCCTGACTACCGCATTGTGGAGCCTCGTGACCAAGAGGTTGATCGTGGAAGAGGTGGATCGATGGAAGAGGTTGATCGCAATCGATGGAATCTTTGCTTGCTTGAAATTTTGAGCACTACCGCTTTGCCGAGCTTAGAAGTTTAGACCCGCGTAACACTAGAGGTATTAGAAAGATTATTGAAATACTTAAGATATGTCGAAATGTATATAACCACGGGTATGAAGATTGAAGGGTTGACGAAAATAGGCTTCTCAGTCGCCTTCACAGACAATGGCTTGTTTCTCAAATTGAAACATATTAGCGACTACCGTCAATCGCATTTTCAATCTATTATCTATAGTATATTCAACACCTCTACGATATTAGTCAATATTTCTATTAGATTTCATTGTTATTTCTTATTTCAAATTCATATATAATCTAATTAATATCACGTAATTCATCACTAAGAGAGAAGCGTTCTCTCTTAGTAAAATAAAACCATTTTTCAATCAGTATAATAATGGTATATAATAAATGAAAAGAAATCACTCAACTAACGTAAATACGCACCTTGAATGCGTCCTCAAAGCGAGAGATTCGGAAAATGAAATATAATTGAAGATTACTATTATTATTATAATTATTTAACCCCTGCCCCACTCCCACACCCATCGTGTACTCTGTCCCCACTTGTTCTTGAGATGAAATTTATTTTTATTTTGTTTGCATTATTGTGTTAATATAAATATAAATCAACATTCTTATTTATCAAAAGATTCACTACGAATTTTTGTCTTCTTGTTTATTTTTAGGATTTATACAGGAATTGATGAGTTTTACTCTATTATCAAATTGACTATTTATTTACTGACAATCTTTATTGACAATATGTGTTCATAATTTACAGCAATGCTATGTCGTGAACCAAGCACAACCAAGCTGATAAATACCATAATTTCATGTCAATTGAAATGTATAAAAGTCGCTCAGCATCAACAGTGATGTGCAAATAAGTTACATGGCTATTATTGTTCAAGTTAAATATCGACTGCTTCAATTGTTAAATTTTACGACAAACGAAAGAAATTTGTGCGAATATTATCTGCTTTCGTCCCTGTAAAAATGAGTCCGCAGTTCACGCTTATTTGGTAGAAAGAATGGTCATTAATCAATAATCAGGCAACCAGACGTCAACCATGAAGAGACAACCAGCAAAGCGACGAGGTTCACCGCAACTCCCTAACCCTCCATCCCCTCACCCTCCATCCCCTCACCCTCCATCCCCTCACCCTCCATCCCCTCACCCTCCATCCATCACGCACATACACAAACCAATTGGCGGATGACGTAATTGCAGCTTATGAACATAAACACTGAATTTGCCACCACGTTCCAATTTAACACATATAATAACATTTTTCTGGCCGACATATCAACGTTGTAATGGTGATAATATAATAAGTTGAAGATATCCTGCAATAGTGATTGAACGCCTGTACAACATTCGCATGCTTTATAATTTTCATTGTTTGTGTTTCTTTTGCCGCCAATACAGAAGCGGTTTTGAAGTCATTGGATATGAAAAATACAGCCGTTCGATTACAGTCGGTGTTATCGGTAAATATCGCTATTATCTAAATAACGATCATTTGAATGAAGATTATATAAAACGTTAGTATCAAAATCGCAATTATGTAAATCGTGTCACGTAGTAACGTTGTATTCTCCTTTTCGATGTAACGTCATTTGTTGTGAGATTTAAAAGCTCGTCTCGAGTTATCTGAGTAGTATATAAGCTCGTCCTTAAGCGACCATTTAACAGCGTTGCCAGATGGTATATTTCTATACCAGATTTCACAAATCTGGTATTTTCAGACGGTGTCTGGTATGAACATTTTATATCTGGTATATTTGCCTTAATCTGGTATTTTATTTTCTGACTTAATGCAAATTTACTGCATTAAGTTCCACCTCTGAAGTTTGAATTTCCTCCAGCGTAGGCGTGGATTATATAGATTACCATCAGAGCGGCGCGACTAGAGGTTTCCCGTCATTTATGGAACCGCAAGTTTACCGCTTGATAAAATAACCCCAATTTAATTGTTAACATTTAACAGAAGTGCTCAGTGCAATATGAGCATGAGAGTGGTGATCTTCGATTGATTACTGATCAGTGATGAACTGATGATATGGCCTAGGACGAGTGAGGATGTCGAACCGATCTCTGCGACGCAATCTCCACCGTTTTTGTTTGGTGGTTTTGAATTATAGAGTGCCACTTATTGGAGTGCCACTTGAATTCTGAGGTGCCATTCAACATTTCACTGATCTTGACAATTATCATCCATTCAGGGAACTGGCTGCCTACTGCATCACTTGTCTACTTTGACCAGGTCTCCAAAGCATTCGTGGTGAAAGTGTTTTTACAAGTCACCTATGTGAAAAACAAGCAACGGAATAAAATTTCAACTACGGTACTGGAGTCCCTTATTCGGACCAAAAGCTATCTGCTCAACCGCAACAAGTGATCACACCCGAAATGTTAGATTAATGCAATATGCAAGCATGTACGTAAATAAGACAAATGAAGATGACCTGTTTCCGTGGCTTGCTCATGTTGAGCGAAGAAGAAAAAGTGCCACAATGACACTGATAAAAAAAGGAAAAAGTGTCAATGTAATCAAACACAGGGAAAGAAAAGTGTCAAAATGTTCCAAACAGAGGGGAAAAAAATATAGCGTGTTCAATTTGGCTAATTATCGTCAAGCCAGATAACTGCACAGTACATAAGGTAATTTTTTTCTAACCAACGTTTCTGACGAATAGTTGTATAAAATTTGGAGGTATTAGTCTTTTTTGAACGATAGAATTTCTGGTATATTTCTGGTATTTTGAGCTAGGCAATCTGGTATTCTCGCCAAGAAAAAACCTGGCAACACTGGCGACCAAAGCTTCAGTCCTGCAGCAGCCTCTAGACTGTGCACATCTGCGCTGACGGCTCCGACACTCGCCTGTAACACGGTGAACTTGGCGCTGTAGAGTAGGCTTGATGTGGGTGTGGCCTGTCGCCGATTCATTTCCTTTTCGTGCCTTGTTCACAGAAGATCTAAAATCGTGTCATTTGACCGTATCTTTTCATGACTGACGAAAGTTTGAAGTAGCTACTCGACTAAACCGGGTTCGATATGGTGCTAGGCATTTCAAATCTGAACATATATTTTTCCATAGCTTTATCTAGTCTGTTCTTGAACGCGTTCAAACTTGGAGTGCGCGCAGGATAGCAGGATCTAAATGCAGGATAGTGTGGATCTAGCAACCTGACCTATTCCTGTATTAATACCTCACCGTGCTTTATCTTAAATAATTACAAGTTTAGAGTTATCACTCTTAAATTCCCCTTATTATAGCATTTGGATAATAATTTGAACCGGAATTAACCAAGACATTTCATTTAATAAAAACTGATCCCGAGTGTCACTGAAAAGACTTCCGGACAATCGCGATGATCTCAATGACCATCATTTGAAGCATGATTATCTAAATGGCGATTATTTAAACCGTGATCATCTAAATGGGGATTATGCTAATTAGTTTGACAGTGGGGGTGGGGAGCAAGACTCCCTTTCATCCTTACGTCGAACCCGTTCAAATGCAGCCGATGACCTTCAAATATAGGGTGATATGGATTACTTTTATATTAACTTTTGTTTAATGTTCTTCACAAATTTTTTTCTACTCTTTTACTAGCCTGGGATTCAGAAAAATATTTCTTTAACGTTTATTTACTTTCCAGAGACGTGTGAATAGAAATAAGGTTACTTCACGACAATTTTATTATTCCCATTGCGATCAGTTTTTAAACGGAAAATGGAACACCAAGAACATATCCCACTTACAAATGTGCATGAAAGAAAGAATATTCTGCTTGTTCTTACCAACACGATGGCCGAGAACTCTAAACTGGCCCCCGACGTAGATCTTCATCGTATAGCTCGCATGACGGAAGGTTTTTCAGCAGCGTACCTAGAGGCTCTGGTGAGAGCTGCGGTCTCCCATGCCCTCTGGAGGCACATCAAGTTTGATGGTCAAAAAATGACCGCCGATCCGGAGGCCGGTGAAAACATCAAGGTAATTATAATACTAAATATAAACTTTATCGTCCAATTCTTTATGGGATGAATGAGTTCATGATTTTTTTTATATAATTCACTGTTGCTTTTAATGAAACGAAATATTTGATAATTCTTATACATTATTTCGTTTCACATGGGATGATTTCACATCACACTTTTTTCCACTTTATGAATTCTTGATGTCAGTTTTACCGTGAGCATGAAAAAATTTCTACTAAATACTATTTCATTTTATGTTCATGTTGCATCTTTCATTGCATGTTTATTTGTATTGCTTATTTCCATCCCATACAAGATTTTCTTGTTTCAAAGTTGTCAGACTCTTGGCCATGTTTTTAAAACGTTTTTCTTAGTTTAGCTTCGCGTTTGTTTGTTTGTTGTTAACATTGACAACGAAAATTAGCCCACTTCTGATTGCTCTAGAGATCTGAAATTCGGCATGCAGGCTATTTTCGCCTAACAATTTCAGATACAATCATAAAAACTAGCAATTAGAGACCTAAATTAGCTTAATTGAGTAAAGTATATATATATATATGGTATGTATATATATATAGTATGACGTGCGGGCGCTGACGCTGCGTATCATCGATACGTACGTGAAGTCGAGTAAATTGGCTCGCAACGTTTTTCATGTGTAGCAACGGACTAAAAAGGAGAAAATAAAATACTTTAAAAAAATTAAAAAAAAAACACGTTTTTCTTGTGGACTAAAAAATAGAAAATAAATTAGGACTCACCCCAAAAAACGTGGGTCGGGCTGTGCGTTCACCATCAAATTTCCAAAATTCGTGTGTTGTGTGCTTTTTGCTTTAATCATAAATCTGCCTGACACACGTTTTTTGGAGTGAGTCCTAATTTATTTTCTATTTTTTAGTCCACAAGAAAAACGTGGTTTTTTAAAAAGTTTTTTTTTAAGTATTTTATTGTATTAAGATCATAACCGAGCTAGTCCTTCAGTCATTCACGTTGTGCAGTGCGAAACATTTTCTTATAACGAATTCCGCCTGCAGACACGTGTTGGTGTCATGTTTACTACATCATCTATAGATTGAAATAATTTTATATTAATTGTTTGGAAAAAATGACAAGCATGAAGGATTCAGCTGACCCGGAACCAATAATTTTTTCCCTGTTATTTTTTATTTATCTCTACATAGTAGAGTCAAAATACGAGCGCAGCAATTTCTCACACATACAGTAATCCTTCACCTATACAGTATTCCCTCATGCACCTATACATTAATCTTTCATCTATACAGTAATCCTTCGCCTAGTCTATACAGCAATCCCTCACCTATACAGTAATAACTAACTTATCGCTGGTGTTGGGTTCTAGATCTAGTTCCTCGGGCTGTTTAAATCTGCCGATTGTCTTCGTAAGAACCCTTGATGAGCCGCGAATGATTCTTCTCATTAATATTTTATAAACTAATGTATTTCATTAATTAATGATTCCTACAATTTATATTTCTTGAAAGTGACGTTGCGCTAGGTCAGTGGTTCCCAAACTTTTTCAGGCTGGCGCCCCCTTTGGCTCCCTATAGTGGATTTCTAGCTCCCCCCACAGACATACGCCTCTTTCTTGAAATTTAGTACGCTACAATTTTAAAAGATAAAGGTTAAACACAGATGTGTATTTCACAAATAGAAGCCCATTTAGTGAACCAATATGTTTTTCAGCTGTTTTAACTGTTTCAGCACTAGAAACCTAGGACGTCTCGGGCGAATTTATACGGCCGGACTCGTGGCCGGTCTCAGGACCAATCTCCAAATTCAATTATCAAGTAATATCTCCCAAACTAATGAACGCAGCTCTACGAAACTTGGAACACGGATTCATCAGAACCTAGCGGTGATGTTCAGCTCGTCAAATTTTTTTAATTTCACCTTCAGTCGTGAGCTGCGCGTATATTGCGAAACAGTCCGAAATTCGCAGTGATCAAAGAATTTATTCCAAACTATTGAACAGATTTGAACGAAATTTTGAATATACATTCCTAACTACCAAACGGTGATTTTTTATCTTATACACTTTTTTCGATTTTACCTTCGTTTGTGAGTTTTTTTTCATGTCACCGTCATTCTTGATTTCACACTTCCTTATATTCGGCCCATATCGCGAGGTAATTTGTCACTTAAATTAGCGGTGATCAAGAAATTTCTTCTGAACTACTGAACAGATTTGAACGAAACTTGGTACCTATATAAATACCTAACCTTCCAATGGCATTCTTGATTTCACACTTCCTTATATTCGGCCCATATCGCGAGGTAATTTGTCACTTAAATTAGCGGTGATCAAGAAATTTCTCCTAAACTACAGAACAGATTTCAACGAAACTCTGTAAATAAATACCTAACCCCTCAACGTTGATGTTTAGCTCGTGACAATTTTTCTATTTTGCAAATTTCGTTCGCGAGTTATACAGACATAGGAGGAACGACCGGCTTTTCTACCGGCCGGTTTAACCAAGTCGCAAAACAAAAAAATGTAAACATCACCGTTGCTGAGGTTAGGTATTTAAATACTAAATTTCGTTCAAATCTATTCAGTAATTTGGAAACAATTTCTTTATTACTGCGAATTTAAGCACGTATTGCTGTTTAAACCACGAATGAAGGTGAAATGAAAAAACTCGAACGAAGGCACAATCGAAAAAATTTTTGGGCGATATCGCCCACTTTGGGAACCACTGCGCTAGGTGAAGCGCGATATATAGAAGGATTATTGTATTCATTTTGTTGAAATGAAACAAATTCTAATTCTTTCTTTTTCATCAGTTTTTTTATTGAAAAGCAATACGAATCAGTCACTTCCATGTCGCTTAATGTAATAATGTGGTCTCTTTTGTCGCAGGTGACGCAGGCAGACTTCTACGATGCACTCGAGAAAGATGTGAAACCGAATGAAGTTCATTGCCGCCGGCGGTAACGCCCATGGCTATCTGGGATTGAAGACTAAATGAATACTTCATAATAAATGATTCCCATAGAATGAATTTCATTTGACATTAAAGAAATTCGCTTAGTGAAACACTTTTGCAACGCGATTGAAAATATTTCTAAGCTGAGAAGTTTTTATTACCAAACATTTTTAAACAATAAAGAATTTAAAATGAAAATTTTTGCTATGAAGATTAAAATTTCCAAATGTGAAGATGAATCTACTGGTATTCCATAAACAGTGATTTGCCCCAAGTATAGTGTGCGTAGTATGGCATGAACATATAATGTCAGTGCGGCAGATGCAAGGTTTATTTCCATCACAATTGAAACTAGTCAACTGCAGTATCTTGCATACGTAAGACTGGACACTAAACTTCATTGATACTGTCAGAGGAATGACGAATTAAATACAAGATCATGCCTTTTTCCTGGGCGTTAGTAAGAATGCATCGAATAATGATGATGGACAGTGAAACTTTTACGGTGAAATAATTGTAAAGGATACATGATTTATGGCTCAAAGCCTCTACAATGTTTTTTTTAACACTTTATAACGCCCCTTGCTTGAGTGTAGCCCGCCCCTTGCTTGAGTGTAGCCCGCCCCTTGCTTGAGTGTAGCCCGCCCCTTGCTTGAGTGTAGCCCGCTAAATACGGGAACACTGTGAAGTTAAACGCAGACCCAGAATTGGCTGAGTTCTATATTCAACCTATAGATTTTACTTGTATAATACTGTAAGATTTGAATTGATAGCTGCCATCCGAAATAAGATAGGTTCATTTTTTATTCTACCTTATAGTAACGACGTCACTCACTGAATTGGAAATAGCTCTCTGACAGAACGAGAAGCGTCAGTCCGAACCTAGAACTGCCGAGTATAGGTTCTTCGACTCACTCCCCTACGAGTCGTTAGCGTAGATAAAAACTCACTTCTATTGTAATCCCATAAACTGTAAGGCCGCACTAATTAGCAGGCTCAACGCCACCTGAAAGTCTTCCATGCTTCAGAGGGAATATTTTAGACGGCGAGCTTCCCCGGATACAAAATACGCCAGAAACAGTCGTGCGTCAATGGCTGGATCAGATGAAGAATCGCTTCACTTCCACCGGCCTCATAGACGACAGCGGTCGGATACATCTTGCTTCGCATACGCCACAAGAAATCATGTGATGCACGTGGCTTGCTGTCACGTTATCTACGACCAGCCTTCCAACACTACAGTTACGAACGGGTAAAGAAAGAGCTGTTTATCGCCGACGGTAACGTCACTACAATTTCCTTCGTAGACGCAGCTCGCCGTACTTTTTGAGGTAGCACAATCTGCGAAACCAGGCAAAACTCTATGAACAATATTACAATACTTCAAGTGTCTGCAATGGAAATCGTCGAGACATTCTTCGACCGGCCATGCTTTAATGAAGGTTTAGAAAGACGTCCTGGTCGTGATCTTGTATATGAGGTTGTGTTTGATCTCGCAGTAAACCTCGTGTTCTCAAAACGCGCCACAACCAACGCGCTGCTCAGGCGCGAAGAAATCAATGACCACAGCGAGTCAGGCAGTCAGCTCATATTCAGTCTACAGAGCGCGACGTTTAACGAAGACAAATGAAGCAAGTTAATAAATTAAGAGCACCGAAAGATGCAACCGTACCATCGCACACAGCGGCTGCTGCATATACGCAGCAACCATCACCAACGCGCCATCACCAAGCATCACCACGCACCATCACCGAGCATCACCACGCGCCATCACCGAGCATCACAACGCACCATCACCGAGCATCACCACGCACCATCACCAAGCATCACCACGCACCATCACCGAGCATCACCACGCGCCATCACCGAGCATCACCACGCACACTCCACGAAGCTCGTGGCGCAAGCCGTGCAGCGTCGCGTGGCAGGCGAGGCTACACTGAGAGAAATGGGTGGGTCTGAATGACTCACTTTGGTGAGTCAACCGCCGTCCTGAAAACGATTCATATTTATAATTATGACCCACTTGCCCCTTTTGTGGGTCATACTGACCTACTGCTGGCCCTTTAAATTTTAGGTATGATTCACTTGTGGCGTCAAATCGCTTGCCTACAGTATGAACCGAATGTTCGTACACTTCATGCACTGTGCGAGTGCTATGGAGGATGAATAATCAAAGACAAGTAATACCTTATCAATATTTGTTTAGAAACTGCTCGTTTAGCAAAACTTATGCATACGTATTCATTAATATCATACATAATTTTACTTTAGAAGCACGATAATCCTCTTACAATAATAAAAGCTCAGTCCCTTGTCCACAACTTGGATTAAAGTGTTTTGTAAGACAAAAGTAAAATAAGTATAATAAAATAATAGGATTATAGAAGAGGTCCAAAACCCCAATGCTATTGAAATATCACGCGAAAATAAACTTAAGTCTTTTAGCTTGCATTCGAGAAACCAGTTCATGCAACAACCGAAATTCAGAAAAATGAAGCTCACATCACAATAAGTTACAATTTTTTACTTTCACAAAGCATTGCATTAAAATACAAAAACCAGGATCAAATTTCAAAAATAGGCGGACGAATTTAATTTAATAGTGAGCTAGAGAGAAGGCCTTGTGGTTTTAGTTAAATCAATAGGCGTTTTTAAGGCATCTTCAAATCATGGAATTGTCTTCCGATGAAAAGTTTTGTTGTCTTTGTGGGTGAAAGGATAGGTACAGTTCAATGTCACGAAGAGCAAGCAAGCCAAAGAACAGTGGGTTTCAGAAGGCCCTTAGCAACAAGCCAAATTGTGGCATTTCCTGCTGAAGTAACTGCAGATATACTCGCACATTTCAAAGCACCTGTTCTGCATGGGTTTTCTCCTTTTTTACCATGATGATCTGGAGTTCCGGTTGAAGTATGGGCTCTTGACAGCCAAAAAACACCAGAAGAGAAGGCATGATCGAGGTAGGTTATCAGCAGCAGGTGCACCCGCAGCAGTACCCCCAACATGGACAACACTGGAAGGAGCTTCGTTGAGACATTCGTTGAGATGGCTTAGAACTATAACCGCCAGTAGACGAGGAGCCATTTCCTGAAATTCAAAGACATACGTTATCACCAATCCATATATAGCTTATTTGTAATGTTAATTCATTGGGAAAAAATATATTTTGCTAACCATTATAGGCACTTGCTGTTGTTAGTAGAAATGCTGTTTAAACACATTCCTACTACAAGAGATTCACAGTGTACGCACCACGCGATAACCACGTGCTACGAGGCAACTACGCGGAGACTATATAAGTACCACGTGGAAACACCCACGGAAACTACGCGTATATACGGACACCAGCAAGCATCAGGTTATTATCCTGGCGGCTACACTTCTCGAAACCAAGCTAAGTATTCCTGTCACAGTGTGCCTCTTTCAAATATTTATTATCTGGTTCACGGAGATAATGTGCAGGGTGATCGTTCGTTAGAATGACGCCGGCAGCAACATGAATTTGAAAAACTTTCCAGCCTATTTGCCGGTCAAAGACAACCAAATGTTCATTGTATTAACTTGAGGCCTACTAATGATGTTAACGCTAGGCATGTTCTTCCCATAGTGTTTTCAAGCAGAAGTTTTTACAATAAAAATTTTGTGCAACCATCATGTGCATGCTTTATTCATGGAAATCTAATGTCGACGCAACGCTTGACTGGATTAGATATATATAGTCTTCCGTATAGCAAAGAACTAAGATCTAGTTCTTTCGCTACCAGCAACACTTCTAATGTGGTCAATCAATGTTAGAGTGACATGTAACGCAGCCTATAGGCCACGATGATTTCATGAGAGGTCATGCTAAACATTTAAATAAAAGCAGACTGCCGCAAATGTTGATCCCAATCGAGTGAACCCAGAGACCGAAGCTGAAATACATAATTTTAACGATCAGAAACCCAATGATGCTGCGATTACTGATGCTCCTCTCATGCAAACCCGAAATTATGATACAATCCAATGTTCCCCCTGGAACAAATGTTCCTTAGCTGTGATAAAAAATGACCCAACCACCTTATACAGTAGCTGGACGAAAGCAGCGACGCGGAAAACGTACGCGTCCCTATCATCGGATTGCTCGTTAACGATAGTCTACTTGCTGGCTTTCTAGATACAGGGTCTACTCTACATGAACGCTAGTGAAACAGAGCGTTTTAATAAATTCTGATCAGATGACGCCAACCAACGTTTCTGCAATCAGTGCTTCAGGCAATGCACTCGATATTCAAGGCCAAACAGAATTAACGGAATTTGCCGAATAATAATAAAATTAAGATGTAAGCGCTAGTCGTAGGAGACGCGACAAGTTTTCATTGCAAGATTATTATAGGAACCAACCTGTTAACAAGGTCTGAAGCCATAATTGCCTTCAGCAGGAATAGAGTTACGTTTACGTGAACACTCTGTTCTCAATCAGACGCCGGAGCCAGCTGAGCGCTATACGCACAGTGACGCGACAGTCAGTGGCTGACTGGCTTCCCAAAGTTGCCCCCACCCGCTCCCTGCTCAAGCCACCCGCTCCCTGCTCTTACCCACCCGCTCCCTGCTCAAGCCGGCAGACTCAAGCGTGCCTTCCATTTGAAGGATAAGACATGGCACTGTCGAATGACATCCATCGTCAATGGATTCCTTCGCGTTCGATTTAAGCTTTTTGCCATTAGATGATAATATATTCAACCACTTGTATATTTAAGAGGTGCATCAGAAAACAACCACTTACAATACACAATGTTCAAGATTCCTTCACATGCATTCGGTGTATATAGAGATGAACAAATTTACTATAAACAAGGACATGGGCCCACATAGGATGGGCAGCTTCGTCGCATTCGGCCACTTGAACCGCGCCAGCGTTTTAGTAGCAACTCAAGGTTAATATATTGAAATGTTCCACCGGTGACGTTGATATACCGTTTTACTGGTGACGTTTATATTGTATTGTTTTACTGGTGACGTTTATATAGTAATGTTGTACTGGTGACGAGAATTCTTGCTTGTCGTACATAACCTGAAGTTACAGACCACTGACTGAAAATTAATCCACTTTGACAAAATTCAAGAAGTTCGCCACTATTTTGAAGTTAAATTCAACATTGGGAAATTATGTATTTGTTCATAATTCATGCATATCAATTAGTCTAACTAGTACCGTATGAATGATTTATTCTTCATATACATAATCAATCTACCATTCTTAAATTTCCAAAATCAACCTTCACAGCCGGAAGCAACGTTTTATGAGAAAGTAGCAGATGCAATAGAGAGGCAATATAGCAGCATGTGCAGCGGGCGGCTAGAGAAGAGATATCAGTAAAAGAAGAATGACATGCCAAAGGAATAGCGGTTTAAAAATTTGGAATATCAGCCATGGATGAAAAACGTGACGTGGAAAAACGTAACAGCCTTATCGCAGGACATTGATTATAACTACTTATATACAAAATTTCGAGCAGATCCGTTCAGTATTGAAGGAGTTATGAGTGGTTAGGTTGCCTATTTTTTTTCGGTTTAATTGAACGCGATGTAATGTAAAAATATGTAATTATTCCTATTGCAGGGCATTGATAATAACTAAATTTCGCAGGGCATTGATAATAAAATTTCGAGCAGATCCGTTTAGGATTGAAGGACGATGATTGGTTCGGTTGCCTGAAAATGGCGTTTTTTCGTTTTGATTGAAAACGAAATAATGTAAAAATCTGTGATTTTCCTTATCGAAGTGCATTGATAATAAATACATAAATATCAAATTTCAAGAAGATCCGCTCTGTATTGAAGTACTTATGACTGGCTAAGTTGAGCGTGTAGGATAGGTTGTGTGTCTGAGTCTGCAGGCGAGTTCGCAGGCGGGGTTCGGAGTATTGTCGATTCGGTCGTACTCTACTTATTCCTGACGCTCTTTTTTTTTCTAGTAAAACAACTCAAACAAGGCATATGATTTTCATTCTTCCCCATATTATATTCAAGTCATGCCTTCACTTAAAATAACTGACATACTCAGATTTATAATTTTAACACCTTATACTAACTCTTCCGGAACTATAAGTAATTTAATCGAGTCACCAATTTCAAACAAGTAGTGTGACCAGAGAGATAGCAGTCTAATTCGTCTATAGGTTTCACGTAGTAATTCCTACTTTGACTGTAACTGCCGGCCAGTAAAGTTACACATTTTTTAGTTGTTCACGTTTTTCTTGCTGATTTGAGTAGTTTTTAATGAGCCCAAAAAATACGAGGTTAAAACTTCACCCACTTAAGTGCCTGTGATCTTGAAAATTGATTGAGGCTGGCATCTTGAAATTGGAGAACGCCAAAAACAGCACACGGCAGATTAGTATACTGGTTGTCTTTTCTAATTTTAAAACTTCTAATCTATTGACAATGATGATAAGGAATGAATGTCCTCTTTTGGAATGGTGAGGCAATCGGGGAGAATCTTTTATGTAATTTTTATCACCGCTTAACTAGCCCAGTATATTAGACAGTAATCGAATGCCAGCAGCAGACGATTACGAGGCAAGTTGAGAGCCTAGACATACTGTAGGGCGCCCTGTTTGCTTCAAGTGGCGATAGCTGGAGTGATATATCCGTGGAATTTCTGTTTGGTAGCTTTTTGTAGTTTGTCCGCGCACTCGGGCGTGCACACTGCTTACTCACTGAGTAATTATAATTTAAACTGTCGTCAAAAATTAGCATCGCCTGGTACCGCAAATTCATCCACACTCCAAAGTTCCATGGTTACAACTGCACGGTGCAGTAAGGCGTACTGCACGGGCGTGCACACTGCTTACTCACTGAGTAAGCAGTGTGCACGCCCGTGCAGTACGCCTTACTGCACCGTGCAGTTGTAACCATGGAACTTTGGAGTGTGGTTGCGGCAGAGCTCGCTCTATGAGATTGTGTTATGAATTTGCGGTACCAGGCGATGCTAATTTTTGACGACAGTTTAAATTATAATATTAATAAGTATTCTCACTTGAACATTACCCTCTTCTTTATTTTATTCTCTTTGTTTGTCTTGGATTGCTATGCAAGTGAGTTTAACTCTGAATCACAGTACAGAAATGTGAGACGTTGGGTTGCCAGCAGCTTAATTTTGCTAAGACAGCCACCACTTGGTTTGCCTGGCAATCGTTTATGACGCTAGGAGTAGGTTAGGATCAATCAATTTCTAAAACTGGAAGGAAAATCAAATCGATCCAAAATCGCCGGCGTGATTTCGGAGCACAATTAATTTGACTAGCTATAATGCACTTAGGGTAAACGCGGTATATTCCGACACTTAAAGGACGCATCGAGAAATGAAAAACTATAAAAAAAACGTATGCGTTACGTAAGTCTATAACTTTTAGCAAGTGCTGTTGTGCCACATCTAGTCTTCTCCTCTGTGCGCCTAAACAGGAAGCTGAGAACACCGTCCAACTCCATAACTACGTTCTGGTGTTGACTCCGATCCAACTGTTACATCGAAGTGAGTACTGAGTAATGACTCATCTTATTTGTCGTTCATTTGATTCAAAATGCTATAAATTCAGTTCTAGCCTGGAAAGTGGAAATACGTATCAAATAGGCTTGTTCAATACTTTTCATTGTAAGCTCAGACAATACCGAATAAATATTATAATAAATAAACAATTAAAAGCTAATGCGTATTCACTTGGATTAAGTACATTAAATATTCCTTACCATAGAGTCAGCTGAGAACCGGCCATTTATACAATGTCCTGAATCCTGATAAGTTCACCTGTTAAAATGGCCAATTCCGACAGATATAAATTTCAATGACAGACTTACGACGACGCTTGTGAACAAATTCTCACAATTAGAACTGCTCCTTGGGCCTCTTGCTACGTTTGTGAAAGCTTGGGCAGACTTTCAATGTATTTACATGTCTTTAACTGGCGTTAGTCCGCGTATTAGTATTAGTTACGGCACACGGTAAATTTCTCGTCGTTTAGGTGCAAGTTTGCGTATGTTGCAACTCACGGTAAAATTCACGTATTGGTCTCTATGTTCGTACGTGAATGTTGCGGTGCACGGTAAAATTCACGTAATGGCTTGTTAATCCGCTCGTGTTGAGTCGTGTATGTCGCGCTGCACAGCAAAATTCACAAATTGATTTTTTAATCCGCTCGTGAATGTTGAGGTACACGGTAATATTCAGGTATTAGCTTGTTAATCAGCTCGTGAATGTTGCGGTGCACGGTAATATTCACGTATTGGCTTGTTAGTCCGCTCGTGTATGTTGCGGTGCACGGTTAAATTCACGTGTTGACCTCTTAGTCCGTTCGTGAATGTTGTGGCGTAGGTGCTATCAGCTTATTGCTAATGCATGTATCAGCTTAGGGTACCAGCTGATTGCTTAGTGTATCAGCTTATTGCTACTCATGGCCCGTTCGTATACGTATGTTTGAGCAGATGTACCGTATATATTTGGAAGTATATAAATAAATGCAGAATTGAGAAAACTTGTCCCAATTTCACAAGCAAGGTGTTCTCATTGCAGTGTTATGTTGGTGGGCCTAGAACAATGGTTCCCAAAGTGGGCGATATCGCCCCCCTAGGGGCGGCGGAAAGATTTTTGGGGCGGTAAGGAAGAAGAGGGTGGTAGGGGACGATGGGGGGCGGTAGTCCGAAGTCGATGTCAGAAGTTCGAACGAACGTTTGTTTGACGATTTGTACACAACACGTGCAGCACATGACTCCCAGCGATGGTTTTGTCACCCAGATGTTATTTTAACCTCTCCTGGGTTTACGTCTCGGATAAATTACGGCCGTACTCGCGGCCGGTCTCACGCCCAATTTCCAAAGTCAATGATCAAGGAATATCTCTCAAACTAATGAACTTAACTCGATGAATTTTAGTACACGCAATCATTAGGACCTAACGATAATGTTTACCTCGTGAAAATTGTTTAAATTTTGCCATCGTTTGTTTTTGCCATAGTTATATGACAATATGGGCCGAACTTCAAAGTGATCAAGCAATTTCTTGTAAACTACTGAACAGATTCGAACGAAATTTTGAATTTGCATTCCTAACTAACGAACGGTAATGTTTAGCTCGTGAAAAATTTTTCGATTGTGCCTTCGTTCGCTAGTTTTTTTCGTTTCACCTTCATTCGTGATTTAAACAGCAATACGTGTTTAAATTCGCACTAATCAAGAAATTTTTTCCAAAGTGCTGAATAGATTTGAACGAAACTTGGTATTTAAATACGTAACCTCAGCAACGGTGATGTTTAGCTCGGTACAATATTTTCGTTTTGCCTTCGTTTGCCAGTATTACGGCTCTTGGTTAAATCGGTCGGTAGAAAAGCTGGTCGTTCCTCTTATATCTGTATAACTTGCGAACGAAAGCAAAATAAAATTGTCACGAGCTAAACATCACCGTTGAGAGGTTGGGTATTTATATACAAAGTTTCGTTGAAATCTGTTCTGTAGTTGAGAAGAAATCTCTTGATCACCGCTAATTTGAGTAACAAATTACCCGGCGATACGGGCCGAATATAAGGAATGAGTGTGAAATCAAGAATGACGGTGAAATGGAAAAAAACTCGCAAACGAAAGAAAAATCGAATAAAATTTTATAAGCTAAAAAAATCACCGTTTGATAGTTAGGACTGTATATGCAAAATTTCGTTCAAATCTGTTCAATAGTTTGGAAGAAATTCTTTGATCACTACGAATTTCGGCCTGTTTCGCAATATACGCGTAACTCACGAATGAAGGTGAAATAAAAAAAAAAATTACGAGCTAAACATCACCGTTAGGTTCTGATGAAAACATGTTCCAAATTTCATAGAGCTGCGTTCATTAGTTTGGAGATATTATATACTTGATAATTTAATTTGGAAATTGGTCGTGAGACCGGCCACGAGTCCGGCCGTATATAAATTCGCCCGAGACGTCCTATATAGGTTTCTAGTGCTGAACCAGTTAAAACAGCTGAAAACATATTGGTTTACTAAATGGGGTTCTATTTGTGAAATACACATTTGTGTTTAACCTTTCTCTTTTAAAATTGCAGCGTACTAAATTTCAAGAAAGAGGCTTATGTCTGTGGGGGGCGCTAGAAATTCACTAGGGAGAATGTATTATTTTTTCATTTTATTACTAATTAGCTAAACACATCAAACACATCACAATGCAGAATGTAGTCATTGTCCAGTGGTTATTAGATACTTGTTGAAATACAAGATGTATCAATTGCGTCGTTGCGTAAATTGGACCTATAGAATATTGTCGATAACTGCGTATGTTGTTTTCATGGTACAGCGGCATCAGTTATATAGGCTCTCTCGACAACTATGCTGTTTTCACGGCATAGCGACATCAATAAGCTCTCGCGACAACTATGTTGTTTTCACGGCATAACGACATCAATTGGCTCTCGCGACAACTATGCTGTTTTCACGGCATAGCGACATTAATAGGCTCTCGCGACCATTATGCTGTTTTCACGGCATGGCGACATTAATAGGCTCTCGCGACCATTATGCTGTTTTCACGGCATGGCGACATCAATAGGCTCTCGCGACAACTATGCTGTTTTCACGGCATAGCGTCATTAATAGGCTCTCGCGACAACTATGCTGTTTTCACGGCATAGCGACATTAATAGGCTCTCGCGACAACTATGCTGTTTTCACGGCATAGCGACATCAATAGGCTCTCGCGACAACTATGCTGTTTTCACGGCATAGCGACATTAATTAATAGGCTCTCGCGACAATTTAAGTTTTCATTAATTAACAGTTTTATTCCCGTAGTTGCGTGTCTCGCCGGCCAGGCCCTCAGCCAGGCAATGGGCTGACGACATATATGCGGTAGCTTGCATGTTCCTCGAAATAAAAACAACAGAGAACGTCTAAGGGGGAGATTTATGTATGTCATAATTATGATCCCTGAAAGTCAAAAAATTCTAAATGGACTCAACTTGACATTTCGGCAGCAAATTATATTGAATCCATTGGAATTTTCTTTCGTCGTGATTAAGAAAACGGACAATCTTGTTTGAAGCTCGAAAAATTATTTCCTTGCATTGCCATTAAACTGATGATTGACCTCTGATTTAATTCATGGCGACTAAGATTAAGTAGCTGCGTGCTCCCGCAAGTATTCCTTTCTCTCCATGATTTTCAAAATCACGATCCAAGCAGCAAAAGAAACATTAATTTGTAACAACGGAAAATTAGCATCGTGCAGCATGCAAATCGTGAACCTGCATGGTCTCTTGGAAGAGACCAGGCTGGGTGGCACTTCTGTCACAAGTCTTGAAACCAACTCTGCAAAAATATACTTTGAATCGTAATTAAGCTTAGGCGGAAACTAAAATATATTTCTGTTAATAAATAATTAAGCTAAATGGTATTCATTTGCGTTGAGTATGTTGAATATTTCTGACAATAAAGTAGTAGTTAGAATCGTCCATTTTTCAGTTTAGGTCTCTTGCTATTCTCTTGAATGTTTGAGCAGACTTTTCGAAATGTCTTCAAGCTTTTTGGACGTTTGCATATACCTTGCAGCACACGGGAAACTCCTCGTGTAGTTCTCTTTTTACGTCCGCGTAAGTTGAGGCACAATGTCAACTAAATGAGAATGAATATAAACGTATCGGCTGCCTCATTCGATCGGCGAAGCTCTGGTATCCCATTACAATTCTCCACGAGACATGAAATAAATTTGAAAAAGTCATAGATTCACTAGCGCTCTTCGGCAACTTTTACGCACCATGATTGGAACGAATACAAAATGGACATGATGACGACAGAACGCCAACATGTGGAACCGTTTTCGTGATTATTTCTCTAGCTCAAAAGATTCTGAATGTGATTCAGAGGAAGTGTCGAAGTGACGATAAGCCTCTGAGGCTGGGAGTGATACTTCTCGCTGTGCGATTAACGGCAGATTAGCTACACGCGACGTACGTTAAATTAGCTTATCCGATTATATACGTGATGTAACAATAAAGCGAGAGCGCACACAGTTTTGCTCAGCAAAGACTAATTGGATCACTTTCTTGGTGAATTGATTTTAACATTTGCATTAGGACATATTGTCATAGATAGATGTTAAATGATTATAGTAGGATATGAAACGCTAAAAAGCAATTCAAAGCTGCGTGTTTGCGAAATTTGATCATTATTAAATTTTGGAAACTTTGCAATTTACGTAATTTTGGAAGAAATTTTATGATTACCAGAGATTTTGTGCCGTCGTAACTAGTCCAGTGCATGAATTTACGTCATTGCCTTGGTAATAGTTAGTATGCTTAGTGTTTGTTTCTTAAGTAGCATTCACCAGCACGGTGGATCGCCGCCTCTGACTATCGCGCATGCGCGGCCCGCCCCCGCCCCCCTCGTTGGTCCAGCGCTGCGTGACTCACATCTTCTACTGAAACTGTGAAATACTTTACCATTTCCTTTAACGCGTATTGAGGGTGTCCTAATGCACCACATAACACATTGTTATGTTGTATGAACATATTATTTGTTTAATAAATATTTATAACGATTGTAAATTTTCAAAAAGTTAGGAATTGCCTCTAGGAGAAACTGAGGCACTCACGCATACATGGTTTGCTGCATTACGCGCCTGTGTCATCGCTTGACATTTTTTTCGTTATTTCTTAAATGGGAAAAATCTTGATCATGTAACGTACTCTGTAATTTACGAAAAATATATCGAAAGTCATTAAATTTAGTAACGGTGATTAGTAACTATGAGGCAATTAATAACTGTGAAGACCAAAACTGTAATAAATTAATCAACTCTCGCACTGGGAGCTACCTCGGCGTTTGTTTGTGATCAATTGATAAGCCTAGTTTGGCTACATAAATTCATCCTTAGCTTGTTAAAACGCTCAACTTGAGTTAGAAGTAACACCATTCTTATATTTTTAGTTAGGATCGCATAGAACTTAGCAGCACTCGCAGAATTTTACGCCTGGCCGAAAATTTATAATTGTAACTTCCATAAGTATAACGTCAGTTTATTTTCAGCTGTGAATAATAATATGCGTTTAAAAATTACTTTTTAAAGACAACACTTCTGAACAATCCAGTATCTTGGATGTTACACATGTACAATGAATTTCTAATTTTATTTTCAAAGATTGAAAAAAATTATTTTTCAATTTTTTTCACATATTGAAATTTTTTTTTTACATTTTTTAATATATCAAAATATTGTAAATTATCAAAATTATTTATTCTGTCAACTGATTCATGCATTGTCTCTGACTTTATGCAATTGTGCAAAATTTCAGATCAATTGGACAGGTCAAATTGTGCCATATATGGATTATAAGATTTGTAGGAGACGAAATTATTTTTTACATTTTTTTTAATATTAAAAGAATTTTTTTTTTAATTTATAAAATTATTTATTCTGTCAATTGATTCATGCATTGTTTCCAACTTAATGCAAGCGTGCCAAATTTCAAATCGATTGGACAGGTAGAAGTGTGTTAAATATTGATTATAAGATTTGTAGCAGACAGACAGACAGAGAGACAAACAAGAAGTGAAGTTAAAGAGAAGTGGTGTAAAAAGTGAAAGTAGGAAGGACGTTGAATAGGTTTAAGACGATTGAGTTATTTTGCAGCCGACGCATTAGTGGAATTCCGACCAGCGCCCTGCCTAAACTCGTGGCCTTGAAGAAACCAGGCTAACCATTGGGCCGGATTGCTCAAATACCGCTTAGCTTTATGTTCAACCTGCATTGTCTTACCCCAGCCAGCCGATATTAACTCTTCCTCATGTCAGTTTGATCGCTTACCAGAAGCCTAGCGTAACTCTAATCGAGGTTTCGTTAATACTAGGCTTCTTCGTTAATAACTCTCGTTTTCGTTAATAACTCTAATCGAGGTTTCGTTAATGAAGCCAATAAAAACAACTGGATCTTAGTCCTGATGAGTGGGAAGTGCTTTTCTATTCGAGCGGGGCAGCGTGTTGGTATCCTATGGCAGCGTTCGCTCAAATTGCGTGGTACACTACGATTAACCCCATCGTTACTGGGAGATCTTTTTGGCATGACTGAGAAATATGTTACAACGAAATATGAGAAACCGAGCCAGACGTTGCAGTTCGTTAAATTATCTTTTTGAGAAATATTCTTTGAAGTAGAGTAAGTTGAGCAAATTTTCTGGCCTTGCTAATATTGTTTGTTTGCGAGCGTACACTTCTCAATGATCAGCAATAAGCATATGTTGATTTATGCCATTCAAAATATCCGACGTTTTTGTAGACAGACATCGAAGGTAACTTTCTAGTTTTTGTAGATGTACATTTTGAAAGTTGTCGCACGAGTAAAATTTTTGTTCAGGCATCATAAATGTAAAATTGATGCACTCGTGCATTCTAGTTCAATTGTTTTCCATGTATAAATCTAATCGGAACGTAAAGCGCAGTAAGCAGCTTTAGGAAGACGCTCTACTCAAGCAGCTGGAGGCAGTAGGGGAAGACTCCTGTGAGTCCCTGCATGTGTGTTCCCTTGCGCGCGTGACAGACGCATGATATGATGTATAAGCTACTGCAAGATGCGCGGTTGAATTTCACATTAAATTCCTCATCAGTTCAAGGAAGGGAATCCTAAATATCTGCGTATGTCTGAGTAATCTTTCACTCGTGACACGCCATCATACTCATGCTGTTCAGGCCTTAGTAAGACTGTTTGTTTGCGAGCGTACACTTCTCAATGATCAGCAATAAGCATATGTTGATTTATGCCATTCAAAATATCCGACGTTTTTGTAGACAGACATCGCAGGTAACTTTTTAGTTTTTGTAGATGCACATTTTGAAAGTTGTCGCACGCGTCAAATTTTTGTTGAGGCATCACAAATGTAAATTTGATGCACTCGTACATACTATTTCAATTGTTTTCCATGTATAAATTTAATCGGAACGTAAAGCGCAGTAAGCAGCTTTAGGAAGACGCTCGACTCAAGCAGCTGAATGCAATACTATAGGGGACGAGTCCAGTGTGTTCCCTTGCGCGCGTGACATACGCATGATATGATGTATAAGCTACTGCCAGATGCGCGGTTGAATTTCACATTCAATTCCTCATCAGTTTAAAGAAGGGAATCCTAAATATCTGCGTATATCTGAGTAATCTTTCACTTCTGACACGCCATCATACTCATGCTGGGCCTTAGTAAGACTGCGGTTAATCTCTTTAAACACCTATATTGCAAGTATTACCTCAGAAGCTAGAGTCGGACTGTATAGAGAGCAGTTGGACTAGAGAGAGCATGGTTGAGAGCCTCGGACTGTAGAGAGAAGTCGGAATGCAGAGAGCGTCTTGTCAATGCATGGCATGAAGCATGAAGCGTCGTGCAGTGCGTGCTTTTCCGAGTAAACTTTAATCACTTTCTACTTGTAATTTTAAACGAAAAGGGAAGTTACTTTGACTCAGGATATGTTGTAATTAGTAGCAGGCCTGCAGGTTATTCAAGGGTTGTAAGGTTTTCCGTGTACTCACGGTAGTCACTTTTTAAACACACCTTTTTTCATCCCGAGGTGTTTGCTTCAGTGTTAATGTCAGTGTAGACCGTTGAAAAACGATGCAATCCCGTACCGGTTTGATATGCTTAAGTGCTCTTTGTACTCCGTGAATAGTCAAGCTGTCTTGTCTGCCGCATAAAGCACTCTTGTATAAAATCATTTTGTTGACGAGTCGTTAATTTTATTCACGATTTGACGAGTCCGACTATGAATATACAGGCGTTAACGTAGCCGCTAGCCTAACACACAATAATGTTTGGAAATTTTTCGGGATATTTTTTGCTTTCTCGAAATTACCGTAAAATTTTCAGTTTAAAAATAAACTTCGTAGAATTTATGTTTCTAAAAATTGTGCTCTCATGTGAGGATATTATTCGATTCATGCGAGAGTAAACAAGGTACAAAAATTTGTAATTGAATACCTAGAGTTGATAATGGAAAACATAAAGGGAACGCATTACCCAATCGATAGAATGTTTAAAAAGAATATGCCTTAAAATTTTTGAGCCACATTTTTTGTTTTCGTGGGGTCGGCGATCAGACTAAGCAGGCTCTTCTCACTTTATTCTCCATCGGGAATATTTCCGATGTCGTTACAAGATTAGGTGGCCGCCTTCACCGCTGCACTATCTCCCACTGTTCCTCAGTAGGAGGTTGGTTTCACCCTCATTAATTGGACCTGAATAACGTTATTCCAAAATAGCAGAAATATCGATACCCGGGTTACAAATAAAGGGCTAACTTGCGAGTATGTGATATATCTATCAGAAGAAATGTTGCTGTATAGTTACTGCAGTGCAGTGCAGTGCAGTGCAGTGCAGTGCAGTGAGTTGCTTATGAAAGGAATTTTGCGAATATGTGCTGAATCTATTCAAGCGGTAAGGTATCGTTGAGAACGTGACTATCAAACGTGAAAAACTGTGTCTCTCTAGATTCTAGACCGATCTAGACATCCGCTAACGTGGGACACGTACACTTCTATATCCTATAGCAGTTATGCCTTCAGTCTGCAAAGTTCAGTCAACCTGATGCATAACATTGGCATAACAGCGTAAGACTCGTTTTCGATAGATCTGGTGAAGAAACGACCCGGAAATACGTCACGAAGGGTCAGTAGCCGACAGGTGTCGACGGCTACTGGCCAGCCTTGGCCTTATCTTCTACGCCGTCACGTCTAAAATTTACCAGTATAGAAGGTATCGTTGATATAATTAAAGAAAAATTATTTCTCTAGCGATTACAGAAAAAGTGTTTAAATTAGTTATATAATAAGGTATAAGCTTTGGCTAGTAATTCCATCGTAAACGACACACGAGTGCCACCGTACACATAACACTTTAATGCTACAAAATTATATATATTTGTCAAAAGTTAATGCGTTTGAAGCCTGGCACCTCCATAAGCTAGGGGCTGTTGGGGCGCGTATTCAGGACACTTATCGTGTCGGGATATTGTATATAGGGGCTGTTGGGGCGCGTATCCAGGATACTTATCGTGTCGGGATATTGTATAAATGGGCTGCTGGGGTGCGTTCAGTTCAGTTCAGTTCTTTCCGCGCCATAAGGCGCACATGGCTTGGACGTCACTCCTCCACTGGGTCCGATTTGCAGTTTCCTGCCGTGCGATGTTTCACGAGTTCCAGCATGCTCTGTTTCTCTCCTCTTCCACCATTCGCCTCTAAGTTGTTTTTGGGCGTCCTCTCTTACTTTTCCCTTCAGGTGCCCTCCCGAGGGCCACAGCACAGTCGCTTGCTCTGTCCTTCCTCAACACATGCCCCACCCAGTTCCACCTCCGTCTCCTCACCACCTCGCTGATTTTCTCCACTTCTGTCATGTCAATAACCGACTTGTTTGAGATGTGTTGCTGCCATCGAATCTTGCAAATCTTCCGTAAGCATTTGGTCTGAAAGATATCTACTTTTCTCTCTTCTCCCTTGGTTAGTTTTCAGGTCTCGCATCCATATAACAAAATTGAAAGGACCAAGCTCTTGAAAAGGGAGGTTTTGGTCTTTCTGCTGCGTATCCTGGATGCTTATCGTTACCTCTGAAAATTCGTTCTTAGTGGGAGAAGAGGAACTGATTAGAGGGAAGGATTGGATCAAAATTTGATTTACAATTCGTGAAGATAACTCAAAAGATGCATAATAATTTTTCTATGTTTTGAAACTAGAGTAAAATGGGAGTCCTACCTTCTATGGAGCAGAGGAAAAGACAGAATGTTACCTGCATCGTTGAGTCGTGCGCTGCGTCCTTGCGATGACGGTGGCAGCTTCATTCATCCTCTGAGTCGTGTGGATCATCACTGCTTTTTGCAACGCTGCTTGACTTTTATGAATAGGAAGAAAAACTCTCAAATATCACAAACAGCAATGAAGCTTAAAATATGTATCCTCATAATGAACGTTACATTTTAAACGCAGTGAGCGTTTGAAGCGCAATTGTTCTAAAAGCGCTTTAGAATAAAAACGGTTCATCGCCGCTTGAATCTGCCGATTTACCATGTAGCATAGAAGTCTGGATAAATAGCATTAAATGTCTGGGTAAACATATCACCAGAGAACATAAGATATGTTATTCATATACAAAGGCAAAGGCAAATACACAAAGCAGCCTTGTAAATTTGGACAGAATGGTACCTGATGAAAGGAATGTTTTGTGCTATATGTATGAGAGTGATGCAGTTTTGCCATATGTGTGAGAATGGTGCTGTATTGCCATATGTGTGAGAGTGATGCAGTATTGCCATATGTGTGAGAGTGGTACAGTATTGCCATATATGTGTGGCAGTGGTGCTGTATTGCCATGCATGTATGAGAGTTGTGCAGTATTGCCATATGTATGAGAGTGCATGATGCAGTATTGCCATATGTATGAGAGTGATGCAGTTTTGCCATGTGTATGAGAGTGGTGCAGTATTGCCATATGTGTGGGAGTGGTGCTGTATTGCCATATGTGTAGGAGTGGTGCTGTATTGCCATGCATGAGAGTGGTGCAGTTTTGCCATGTGTGTGAGAGTGGTGCAGTATTCAAGTGCATCACATTATGATTTATAACATTCTATTACATAACGAGCCTGCAGACAGAATATCGTGTGCCAAGAAAGACATTTGTCTGTTTAAAAAGTACTGACATGCACGAAAAATTGAATGTTTAAAACGCTTTGAGCATTTAATTTCACACGCTATTCAGCAACCAAGAAAAAAACAGCTTGCATCTCCGCGCGCTCTAGTGAAATTGGACCTTCGACCTGATCATGCGCACCGCCGCCGAGCGACTTTTTTACGTTGGGTAAACACGCGTGGCGCGAACAAAAAACCAGACTCATAGAGGACAAGAAGTTGAGACTGTTGTACCAACTGAGGCATTTTTTACTGAAGCTGTTGTAGTAGCCTGCTAGTTTTCTTCAATACTTTGGGGGGGAGGGAAGGTTAGCGTTTTTTTCACAGTTTTTTTATCGCACCTCTGTACTGCCTTACCTTTGACCCTACTTAAATTTAGTCAGTTGCCTTGCCTGGTGCCTTGACAGTTAACTAAACGAGATTTACGAGATTGATTTGAAAGTCGACCTTAAATTACTGCAGAACCAAATTTTCTATAGTAATTTCTGTGGATGCAGTCAACGAACTTATCAAAAGTGAATTACGAGTACATTGTGCATATATTAGGTCCCAATGGCCCATATTTACTAAAGGATCTGTTTGAATTCTCTCCAGCCACGAAGATTTCATGGGGTGCCAGTTCAATAAGCATAGCTGTGTGAGGAAAATTACCCAACCTGGCTACTTGTAAATTCCTACGAAGAAGCAGAGCTTCCTCTGTCTATATAAGACAAAGGCGCAGCGCTCAAAACTATCTACGGTACTCGAAATGTTTACGTCTATCATAAAGTTTTTCGCTGTCCTAACTGTTCCCATTGTTCATGGTTTTGCGCCACATTTTTCTCGTCTATCGCTAATGGTTTTATTTTGTTGTGCACAACCCGTGCCGAGTTATTGTTTAATTTTGGGTGCATGTTTTTGTCACCTCCTTTTGAATACTTTGGCAGGCCACGCGTCAGGCTCTGTGATAATTACCTCTTAAAGAATCAAATGCTTAGCGCAAAACTAAAACTTGACCAATATCTTAAATTCCTACCTATAAAACTTTGTTAAGCGGGTTCCGTTTAAATCTTTAACTTGACTGTAACTTTACTTTAATTGAAATGACAAAGTGTTCACTCCTCGTGGTGCATTTAACTTGTGGAGCATTGGCGACCATTAAAATTGTCAACTGTTGCGGTTTGCGATCATCGATGCAGCAGCGTTTTAACTTTCGAAGGCAAACAGCTCACAACCATTAAATTTCACCTTTAGAAGCACTAAAAGTGCACTTATTTTCGATTCAATAAGGTGAGCTTTGATCTGGAAGTATTGCAATATTGAACCTCTAAATTATTCTCAACATTGTTCTTGTATCACCGTTGTTTAATAAACTTGACGTATTTTTTTGTTCAATATATGCCATCATCTGAACTTCAAGTTTCGGCCTCCATAGAGCAGACCTGGGCGCTATTTATCCTAAATTTGGATCACCTCACTGGACTAAACATCTACTGGTACTGGTACAGCAGAAGATACTTGATTAAATCAGTTGAACTCCTTTTTTTGGTCAATTGTTTTACACCTTGTTAAGTTATCCCGTAGAGATAATTAACAACTTAGAGTAGAGGGTTTCCTCTGGGCTCTGGCGCATACGGAGCAATTATCCTACAGCTGTCTGATGTTTGCTGAGATGAAGCATTGTTGACTGAATTTCTGAATATTAATAATTAACGTATTACTTTGTACTGTACGAGGCGTCTTCTTGTCTATCAGTTGGGTGAGATCTGTGCACATTTACTGTCAGCTCACGGATTTGGTTCGGCATTTGCCCTGGCGTGCATCATTGACACGAAACGTTAATGGATGTCATCCACGGCATGTTTTGTCTGAACTGGCACAACAGTTAAACTTTTCATTACTCGTCTTCATTAGAGTTCAGCTCGAGCATTAATTTTTCGGAACAATGCTGTTCGGTATTATTGTTTTCGCTTCTGCACGGATCAGTTTTTTATGCTTCCATTTTGCAACACTATAGTTTTGAAGAATATATATATTGCGATTGCATTAATATACATATATCTTCTGTCATCTCCTTTCACTCTTGCTGAAAGTAACCCGAGTAAATTGAGCTAATGATAGGCGGATTAGTTTAGTATAAATTGTTGCACGCTTTTCCGCAACACTTGTTCTTTTTCTAAAAAAATGTTACAGAACTGTGCTTGAATTCTAATTAATATAAAAAAGTTACTAACGAATTCTGCGTGAATACAAGTGATTGATTTACGTTAAAATTAATTATTATGTTACAATTACGAAACAATATAAAATATGGATGCCTTATCCTTTTGTGTCCACTTTCCGTCGTTTGTTGTAAGTATTAGGAGCGTTATGCAATTGTTAGGAGCGTGCTGCACATGCTGACGTGGTGCTGACATGCTGCATGTGCTAATATATGGTGTGATGACTTTGACATGGTCTGCGGTGATGTGGTCTACAGACGGTGGCGTGGTTTGCAGACCGAGACCGGATGTTGCTATAATCGGAAAGTTGCATTTCCATGAATGAGAGTGGTGCAGTATTGCCATGTGTGTGAGAGTGGTGCAATATTTTCATGTGTGGGAGAGTGATGCAGTATTGCCATGTGTGTGGCCGTGGTGGAGTATTGCCATGTGTGTGGGAGTGGTGGAGTATTGCCATGTGTGTGAGAGTGGTGGAGTATTGCCATGTACGAGAGTGGTGCAGTATTGCCATGTGTGTGGGAGTGGTGGAGTATTGCCATGTGTGTGAGAGTGGTGCAGTATTGCCATGTGTGAGAGTGGTGCAGTATTGCCATGTGTGAGAGTGATGCAGTATTGCCATGTGTGTAGTATTGCCAAATGTGAGAGTGATGCAGTATTGCTATGTGTGAGAGTGTGCTGTATTGCCATGCGTGTGAGAGTGGTGCAGTATTGCCATGTGTGAGAGTGATACAGTATTGCCATGTGTGTGAGAGACTGAGAGTGGTGCAGGATTACCATGTGTGGGAGTGGTGCAGTATTGCCATGTGTGAGAGTGTTTTGAGGTTTTTACACAAGCAGCAGGGCGGGAATTTTAATTGTTATTGAGATTTTTTATCTTTTATTCAAATTTCACGAAAGGTTGAAACTAGTTAAGGCGGTGAAGTTTTCATTTATCTTTCAATTTGTCTCTGATTACATTAAAAAGGTTCAGTCTTTCTAGCTGACTAATCCCCAATGGTAGACTGTAAATATGTCCAAAAATTCTAAGCGTCCATATAAGTATAAGTCTATAGGCTGCTCTTACCCAACGAACTACCATCTCTCCTCTTTCCTGCGCTTGTCAATCTCTCAACTTTTCTGTCTCTTTTCCTCTCCTCCTCCAACATTAAACGAATACGTGAGGTGACGTAGATTCTGAGGTCTGTGTGGCCGTATAAATATATATTATTTATAAATATATATTGGCATTAAAATTAACAGGAAGAGCTAATGGTTACTGTGGAAACAAATGGTTACTGTGTGTGGTTACTGTGCATGGAGAAAACAAATTTTGAATTAAGGACAGTGAAAATTCGCTCGAGTTGAATAATCAAAAAGTAAACACGTAATAAATTATAACTAATTTCGCTAAAAAAGGAAGTGCCAGCCTGATGTTCACTCTGAGTGTAGCTTGATAAATGAATTAAGGAAAACAATATCGTAGAGAGGGCAAAAATACACTGCGGTAAGGGAAGTTATTAATCTGTTTGAATTTATTGGAAAAAAACTTCAAACCCGTTGTAACTGTCCATGGAAGGGGCTGTCGAACTGTGCCGCCTGTGATGCCCATCACCACAAACGTTATCATCATCATCCAGCTGCTAAGCTGTGAAGTCCCAACATCAACGGAGCTAAGATGATAGGAGAGAAAACATCTAGTAGGTAGTGCCCTATATGTGAAATCCCATCATCCTCCGTACGGAGCCAAGATGATAGGTGAAGAGTTGCCTAATAGGTGTTGCGCGAGCAGTGAAGTCCCATCATCATCGTCCGTACGTAGCAAAGATACATCGAGATGAACAGCAATGTTGGCTGAAGAAAATCTGGTGTTGGCGGTCTGTAATGACAGATTTCAGCTTTACTAGAGAAAACAACATTTAAAATTGTGTAATTTAGTCAAAATCCGTCTGGTCATTTAATGAAGGCGTAGAGTAGGATTATAAGTTGATAATTATTTCTAAATGAATGCGGATATCCCTTTTCCAGTTAGTTGCTGGTAAAAATTGAAGGATCATAATCTTAGTGTTTCGACATTGCGCCCCGGAAGTGCAATATTTGTTCTAATATTAGCAGCGATCTCAAATGGATTTTAGTCAACCAAAACTGGTAATAATTGTACACATGCATGGATATCAGGAATTACTATGGTTTATATCTATCTACGTGTATACCGGAAACGGACGTGGTGCCCAACCCTAGGGAATCATTTGAACATCTTAAATATGAGCGTAGGATGCTGAAAAAGCTTCTTGTTACGCGAATTAAAAGTAAAACTTACAGGCTAATAAGTCCTAATCCTCAAAAAAGACAAATATTTCCCCAAAAAAGCCGGACTGGAAAAAATCGAAATCCTAACACTGATTTTAATAACTAGTACAAACGCGTATGAACACGACGAGCAAACTGCACACATGCCAGCGTGGTTCTAGTCAGTTGCGCAACTTCTCGCGCAGCAAATCAAGTGATCGGTGCCACGCAGTCCATCGCACCGCGCTTTGGCGGCGTCCGCCTGCAGTGTTTACACGAGCTAGCATACGAACGACACGACAAAAGAAACACATCGCTATACTGTTTCCCCAGTCAATCCCTTCTTAACGATGACCTCGCTTCTTTGTTCACATCTTTAACCACGATTTACTTAACAATCGCCATTGGATAATGACGCGCTCTTAAAAACGGATCTTCCAGAAGTACAAGATTGTTGATTTTCGGACGGCAATGAGGCACTTTTTAGCGCATTTTCTCATTCATGGAAAAAAGGCGCTATTATGCTCGTCATGTCCGTCCGTCTGTCCGTGACATACGTTTTCGTCGACGAGAAAATGCGCTCTCTGTCACTCACTGCAGTTAGTACTGAGCTATATTTTTTTTGTATCTGGACTAGTCGTCCGTTGCTAGATTGATGTGCGTCTACGAACGATAAAATCAAAAGAGGTCGAGTGCCGGTTTCGTTATCAATATGACGGGTGTGATGGTAGCAGGAACCGCAATGTTTCGGTTTTTTCTTGAAGGATCTTTGAAAGCAATTTGTCGTTTGTTAACCAAATGAATGGCTTCAGCTATCAAGCACTCAAAATCCTTCATTACAGTACGTCGTTGCGGCTCACTCGAAGTTAAGTAGATTCCAAAAACTCTAAGGGCTAACAGTTTGCTATGAAGCCTTAGAGTATACTGATGTAATGACACATTGCAAATAGAGTGAAGAGTTCATAACAATTAGGAAGTAATTTAAATATTACATGTTTGTTCAAACAATGATTTTGAGAAAAATTGTAATACATATACATTTGCAAACATAAATTTGCGAAAAAACATCAATGTGGAATTAACTTTTACTATTTAAATATAACTTATCTTGTATCGTTTTAATAAGTACAGTGGACAAAACTGGACTAATAATATAACGTGTTAACATTAATCGGACGTTACACAGCTGTGGGAAAGCACTTACCGTGAGCGCCAATTGTAAGAAATTTGCACAATGGAATTCGTATTTTATACATTTATTTAATTAATCAACGGTGAACAAGAAACAATCAATCGCCATAATTGTTTGATTATTTATGGATTTGACACAATACTTTTTGCACGAGAGCAACACTTACCGAGGTGGCCAGGAAGCAGGTTTCTTGCTTCTTATTGGCTGCCGCCTCTACATCACGCTATTCAAGGCCGGTCCACAAGCTCAGTTTTACACAACGATTTGGCTGCGCTGTCTTATTAAGTCAGAATCAAATCATTGCAATTTTTAGAGCGTACACATGGTGCCGACATGTCTGTGTAGTTAGTTTAGTTTTGTGCGATCTCGCCCTAGAGGAGATAGTACGTATAGTTATCGGAAATATTTCCGGTGTCTGCCAACTGCACTTGTCCCGTCTTATGTGTTGCGTCATCCATTGAATGCTGTCGAATTTAAGCCCCATGTGTGTTCTTAACTAGTATGATATTTTGAATACTTAAATGAACTGTATCCTACTTGAACTAAGACCTCTTTTTAATCCAGAAAACGATTGTATTTGGTTTATTTGATTTTCACTGTGATTGCTTTTTGAAGAAACTTGAGAATGATCTCAGAAGACCATATAATTTTACCATTTGGGACCAATTTCGGAATGAATCTACTTTGTTCGGAAATTTGGCGGCTGTGGAATAAATCTAATTTGTTCTGAAATTTTGCGGCTGTGGAATGAATCTACTTATTCGGAAATTATTATGAAATCTCGCGGCTCTATATTCATGTAATTTTATTGTATTGGTTATGGTGTGGCCCCAAAGTGGGTGACGTGTGGGGGCTATCCCTCGACAAGACCAAGGGTGGCAATTGCCGGCTATGAAAGAACGTGTGCATGCGCCGGCCGATGAGTAAGCAGCGTTGTTGCTGGCTGCAGGTGCTGCTGCTGCAGCTGAGTGCAGTCCTGCGGCTGCAGTAAGTCAGCAACCCGTCAGTTGACTTAAACCTGTTGCTCCGAGTGGTTGTGTATGTAGTGGTTACTATTGCTCGTTGACACGGCAGCTCAAACTAGTTTAAACTTTGGCGGCGGTCTTCAGACAACTGTGAGTATTTCTATCATCAAATGGCCATATCTATTAGTTTAATGTTCGATGCAGAACGTAGATCAGTGGTGAAATTTCATTGAAAATGGTCTATAGCAAGATTCTATTGTTAAGTTAGGTCTGTATGACTACGTCTTGTACGATTACGCCTCCCTAACTAGCCCTAGAAAGAAATAACACATTAATGAAATGGAAGTTGATAGCTGCTTTTTAGCTTTAACGTAGTATCGTTTTAATTTAAGCCTCTCCAATTCTCAATTAGCGTATTTTTAGATGATTTTGTTGGGGGACTATCTCTCTACAATTTTATTGCTATTACTCACCTATTTAGAATTTGACGGAAACGTGTGCAACAGTGAACACGACGCGGCACGATGTAACAATACTGAACAGTGAACACGATTACACCATGTATATGCCGCGCGCAAATTTATGGACCAAAAACGTTTGGACAAAACTTCGAGGAACGAGCTGATAAAATGAATGTGAAGGCAAGCAAAACAAGAAATAAAGAATGGAGTATTTGCTAAAGAAATTTTTTCTATATTTGAAAAGTTTCTAAATGGTATAAATGGCCATCAATTCCACGAGATAGTTTGGTGCTGCCTAATTTCAGTAGCGGCTCCTCTTTAATATGCGTGAAGAGGCAAAGGAGCCGCAACTCGCTCCCGCGTCTGCCCAACCCGAAATTTCTGAAAAAAATGGAAAATGTGGTGAGGCAAGGCATAAAGTTCAGCTCTGAAATTAGACGAAAAAATGCTCGATGTGACACAGGGTCATTACTGACAAAAGTTCGCCAATCGTAGCAAAAGTATGTCGAGCTGAAGCAAATTGTTGCCACACGTTTCGAGAAAAATGCAATCTGGATTACTGGAGAATCATGAATAAATTCTTAATTTATCAGAGAACATTAAAGTATGGATAATTACGGGCTTTATTATTTATTCGGGTTTTAAGTGAAAAGGAACAGAATTTAACACCTCATCACCGCTTGCTCCTTGCCTACGAAGATAGGGTGACGTACCTGACGTACTAAAAAATCCTTTAGTGAATGCTGGTGAGAAGAGCTGATATTTGGAGCTTGTCCACGCCCGCGCAGAGGTAACTTGCCGGGGCCAAAGTAGTGGTTGCAGTTGAAGCGTCAGGTGTGCTATCGACGTCGGTCGTGGCGCAGACGACATCCACTCTGGCACGTGCCCACGTATGCGTCCATGCAGAGTCCCGACCGTGCTCAAGATGAGATCCCATAAGAGGCTTTACTCCATGGGTTAAAAGGTGAACCGGGGCCGAAGATTCTTCATAATTAAGTTACTCCGCACCATCTGACTTGAGGTGTCAACAGACGCGTTAAAATTGAGTCTGGCACGAATCATCAACAGCACCTAGCTGGGAGTTGCTGCTGTGAGGTCAGGCAACGAACTGGCGAAGATTCTTCAGAGGAAAGTAAAGTAAAGTATTGGGCGAGATGTTAGTTTCACGTTTAATATGCACACTAAAACTACTTCCTACGTCACCCAAATCATTTGAGGCACAGAGCAGGTGAGGATGCGAAATTTATGCCCGAAATTTATCAGAAATTAAAACTAAATCATAGTTTTTTTTAACAGCGCTGACAGTGACTAAGCTACTATCTAAGGTACACCGTATTTTCAAAATACGAAAAATACACAAATTGAAAAAAAAAAACAATTATTGAGTGAAAAAGTTTGCTGATGTGACAATACCCAATGCAAGTTCGTTAATTAGTTCGACGAAGCACCATGAATGACCAAGCTACTGACTAGTCAATCTGGGTTGTAACGATTCGAGAAGTGCTGTTGATCCTGGTAAATCCCGGCTTTTGTATAGTGCCTCAAAAAGCACGATGACGTCATTAGTGTTAGTTTTTATCCATTATTGCTTCAAGTACAAGCTACGCAAGACATGAACGTTTTAAGTACTTATATTATCAGTCTGTTCATATCGCAAGTTCACAAGGAATTTAAAAGCAAAGAAAACGCCAAGAAAATTCACCATATCGATATTGAAAACGTTTCGGAGTCCAGCTCCATCATCATGAAATTTATTTCTTGTCGTACTCCTAGGACTAAGTTGTACTAATCTAGTCCTGTTTATTTCGAAATGATTTTATTCATTTTTAGTTTAGTCGATTTGTCGATGGAGCTGGACTCCGAAACGTTTTAAATATCGATATAGTATATTTTCTTGGCGTTTTCTTTGCTTTTAAATTCCTTATAAACGTCTTAGTTCGAATTCTACTCATGAACTGGAATTGCTAACTAAATTGGTTTTTAACATGAAATATCGACATAATACATAGATACGAAAATATTAATTAAATAACCATTAGCAAAATCGATGGTGTTTCTTCCGCTTTATCTTCTTCATGATTTACAATTAATTTAAGTTTCAGAAGGCCACAGAAGAATGAAATAGTATAATTGAAGAATAATAGAATACGGCAGAAAGTGGCATTTTTCACGCCGCCTCGGTCGTAGGTAAACATTTCGGAATTACGCCACATTGTGACAATTAACCTTATCATTTCAATTATATAGATTATAGAGGCACCCGCACAAATTTTACCAGTGGAAATAGCAAAGGCTAACTACGAATTCATGGAAGTAGATGTTGGAACAATTGTAGAATCTCTAATGAGTTATTGCATACACATAATTTTATAAATAAATTAAACCAGAGCCGCCTCAAAATTTCAGACAATTCTACTAAATGAGAGTGATGCAGTATTGTCATATGTGTGAGTGATGCGGTATTGCCATGTGTGAGAGTGATGCGGTATTGCCATGTGTGAGAGTGATGCAGTATTGCCATGTGTGAGAGTGATGCAGTATTGCCATATGTGTGAGAGTGGTGCAGTATTGCCATATGTGTGAGAGTGGTGTAGTATTGCCATATGTGTGAGAGTGGTGCAGTATTGCCATGTGTGTGAGAGTGGTGCAGTATTGCCATGTGTGTGAGAGTGGTGCAGTATTGCCATGTGTGTGAGAGTGGTGCAGTATTGCCATATGTGTGAGAGTGGTTCAGTATTGCCATGTGTTGCAGTATTGCCATGTGTGAGAGTGGTGCAGTATTGCCATGTGTGTGAGAGTGATGCAGTATTGCCATATGTGTGAGAGTGGTGCAGTATTGCCATATGTGTGAGAGTGGTGCAGTATTGCCATATGTGTGAGAGTGATGCAGTATTGCCATGTGTGAGAGTGGTGCAGTATCTGAATGCGTATAAATAGGGCGATGAGCGTTTAGTTTGCGATCAAACTTCACGAAGATTTGTGAAAAATTATGAAAATTCATGAAATTTTAACAATGCAACATCCAGCGCCAGATGTGGGCTTGAAAACGCATTGGATATGATAATGTTTTGATTTAAGGTATTGACTAGGCTGTTGAACACACAAAGTTTGAAGTAGGTAACCTGCAAACTATTGTAATGACAATTAATATTGCCTAAATATTAAACGATCGGTGCTGTATAGCATCATATGAGAATTTTATTACTTGCATTGAAGCGGTTATAAACACGTCCAAGAATTTGCACTTGGTGCCATAGCAATCCATAGAAATTTATAACCCAGCCTGAATTCGATATTATTATTGGTAATGCTGAGTGATATCAAGATTAAATTAACTTCCCAAATTTGATGTAAATGCTCAATTTATAGGTTTCTACCTATTCAGTCGATCAATTGACGCACAGTTTAATTAACCTCAAGCAGTCCCTTGAATCTTTTGATCAAAACCTCATCATAAATGGGATCTGTGTTGGATCAATGCACACTTTATTGTTTGTTAGCTAGTAGTTGCTATTGAGCTGATGTGTTAATTTTGGTGGTGAAGTATAAAGGTTCCATATTTCGTCTACCTCTACCTAAAATTGGTTGGCTTTAAGGGGAGTATGTAACTGAAATATAACAAATAAAAAAATTTTGAAAACCACGTTTTCTTAACGGACAAAAAATAAACATTAACTTTTTCAGTGAGTTGTCATGAATTTTATTTTTGACCAAAAATAAAGTCTAAGGTTCATTTTTTCTAATCTTATGCTGAGAAAACACAAAAAACGTGGGGCGGGCTTTATAAGACACATCCATTACCCAAGTTCTATTCATAATACTTATATAAGCTCCTCAAAATATATGATATTTTGATCTTCACAGTGCCCGCCCCACGTTTTTTTCTCAGCATATATGATTTGAAAAAATAAATTTTAGACTTCATTTTAGGTCAAAAATAAAATTTGGGACAACTTGATCACTGAAAAAGTAATTGTTTATTTTTTGTGCGTTAAGAAACATGGTTTTTAAAAGTTTATTTATATCTTTTATTTCATTGTTTTTAGTTTTGTAACTACCAGAAAAACGTGGTTTTTAAAAATGTTTTTTTTTATATTTGCGTATTTCCTACTTTTAGTTCAATAATTTTAATAATTAAAACAAACTCTCACGCACACCAACATCCATTCTCTTCACCCTCCCAGCAATCTCTAGCTCTTGCGCGTATATATATAGAGGTTGAAGAGAAGCGGAAACATGATGATGTAACCCTGTCGTACGACCCTCCGGCCCCTCACCCAGTCAGTTCTCACATCCACCAGTCGATATTTTGCTCTGATAATTCACATACATACTCCTCACGAGCCTCACATATTTTTTCTTCATCCAAATTTTTTCTATAGTGTTTGACACAGAAGTTCTCTATAAACCCGGTCATACGCTTTTTCTATGTACAGAAAAGCTGAGTACACTTTCCTTCCACCTCTTTTCATTCTCCAGATTAATTCATTCACAACAAATATATTATTTTCTGCTATTCTGTCACAACTAAAATCATTTTACTCCTCACCAAGCACTCTTTCGTTCCTCATACATCTTTGCATCCGCTCATTCATAACCGCACAAAGAAAATTAACTCTGCATGCATGGTGTCAGCAAGAGCAATCGGTCTGTAATTCCTAAGTTCTTTCTTGCTCCTAGCTGCATGTGGCCTCCCTAATTGTGTAGCAAAATTTTCCACGGCTTTCATTGCGCACATCAGGTACACACTCATTTGTCCATACAACATTAAATAGATCAGTCAGTCTGCCAATTGCACCCTCACCTCCATATACTTATACGTCGCATGTGGTATCTCATCCATTCTGCCTTATTATTCTTTTATTCTTCAGTCTTTATTCTGCTCGTTTCTTTTCTTCATTTGTAATTTTCTCAACTTTGACCCTCAGATCTTTACGTTCTAATTAAAAGCTGGCCCACACGCTCAGTTTTATACAAAGATTTGACTGCGCAGTTGAAAACATTGCAGATAAAACGTTGCGTGTGGACGGGAAAACTGCAGGCGCAGTTTTGAAGCCGGCGCGTTGAAGACTGCACAGTTTCAGCGATATCTGATGGAGTACTGCAGAGCATATATATAGATTTCGATGAAGTGCGCGGACAGTCGGAACGTGTAGACGGTAGCAGTTAATTTGTGCTCAGTTTCAAGTGATCTGGCGGCAATGTTCTCGGGAATTTCTCAGGAAATATTGCACATAGCGCTTGTTGGAATATAATTGTTGTATAAGCTAGGCATTTTTAATTTTTTCAGTTGAAAATATCTCAAGTTACTGTTAGTCTTTCATGTAGTGAAATTGACATTCTCATAACGGTATTTTCTTTTATTATATGTGGTGTTACTAATTCCTATAAATATGTGTCTACGACTCTACGTCCATTCTTAAGTAATGAGGTTCGTCATGGCCGCCAGTCATGAGGTTTATCATGTAATTCGCGCAGTAATGTGATTTGGGAAGAGTCCTGTCGTTTTACAAGACACTTATGCGCGACCATGCACTTTGAACGCAGGGTTACTTCTGTAGTGATTCGAATTTATATCTCGCACTAGTATTTCTCTTGAATGTCATAATTAATTTTATTAAACCTTCAAACTCGTGATAAATTATCAACCTCTAACAATATCTTACTTAATGATCTTGATCTCGATTGCATATTTAGGATTTCATCAATTCAATTGTTAAACCATTATAAAAATATCCAGTCAGTTAATCATCAATTCTTGAGCACAGATAACACGGATCAATTCTTGAGCACGGATAAAGTCGTACCGTCAATTATTGTGAGTTCGTTTTAGACCGCGCTAGCGAGTAAACATTAGCCAATCGCGTGTTGGCGTCAATTGCTGGACGACGTCGTGGCGTGAACATCAGCTTAGGGGTAAGATGCTAAGTTTCACTAGAATTTAATTTCAATAATGTAATGAAACATTTCAGTATGACTGTCATAAAAAAATCCCTATTGTCTTTTCGATATTTTTAGCGCATTTTCTCATTTATGAAAAAATGCACTATTGTGCTCGCCTTGTCCGTCTGTCTGTCCGTCTGTCTGCTCCTCCGTGACTTCATGTTTTCGTCGACGAGAAAATGCGCGCTCTGTCACTCACTGCAGTGAGTACTGAGTTATATTTTTTGATAATGTTACTCCATTATGTTCATGTCATGCTTGTATTCTATAATGACCTACTACCCTCAGGTGTCGGTCGTGCCGTCATTCTTCAACCTTCAATAAACATACTAAACCTTCATATTCTCACTCCATTCTACTTCATACATATTTACTACAATCAATAGGAAGAGGATTGGTTGTTATCACTTCTAAATCTCAATTCACAACCCTTTAAGCACCCCCTCATCTAAACTTCTGGGACGTTTCAACCTTTTTTTAACAAGTCACAATGCCATAATTGAACAAACTAAATACTACCTCCTCCATAGCGAGATCGCATGAAACTTAGCATAACTACACAGAAATGTCGGCACCGTGTGGACGCTCTAAAAATAGCAACGATTTCCGCTTAATAACTGAGCGCGTGGTCTGGAGCTGTATGGCATGCCATCGCCTCGTGTCTTGTCCCGCCCACTGAAGAGGCAAGGCCTGCGGTCGTCTAGAGACTCAAGACCATGCAGTGGTTCCCAAACTTTTTCAGGTTGGCGCTCCCTTTGGCTCCCCAGTGAATCTCTAGCGCCCCTCCCCCAAACAGACACATATAAATACAAACGCCTCCTTCTTGATATTTAGTACGCTGCAATTTTAAAAGAGAATGGTTAAACACAAATGTGCATTTCACTAATAGAGCCCCATTTAGTAAACCAATATATATTTTTTACAGTTTAACTGTTTGAGCACTGGAAATTTAAGACGGCTCGGACAAATTAACGGCCGGACTCGTGGCCGGTCTCGCGGCCAATCTCCAAAATCAGTGAACAAGAAATATTTCCCAAACTAATGAACGCAGCTCGATAAAACTTGGAACACGTATTCATTAGGACCTAACGGTGATGTTTAGCTCGTGAAAAATGTTTAAATTTCACATTCATTCGAGAGTTATACGGCGATACGGGCCGAAATTCGCTTACTGAACAGATTTGAACGAAAATTTGAATATAAATTCCAAACTACCAAACGATGATTTTTAGCTCGTGAAAATTTATTCGAATCGGAGTCATGTCCTACACGTGTTGTGTGCAAATCGTCAAATAAACGTACGAACTTCTGACTTCGACTTCGCGGACTGCCGCCCCCAACTGCCCCTTTCTTCCTCAAACACCCCCCCCCCCGCTTACAGGGGGGCGAGGAAGAAAGCGGCTCCACCGCTTACAGGGGGGCGATATCGCCCACTTTGGGAACCACTGGTCTAGACTCTAGAACTAAAAAAGCCCAGTCCACACACTCAAACTTAATCGTGTCTTGCATGACATACCAGGTTTGACCAAGGAGTTTGTGAGCGCTCAAAGTTTGATGTTTTGCATGACATGTGGGCGGAGTTTGAGGTTTGACAAACCTGAAAACGGACGGGCGAGACCTTTGGGTTGGGTTATTCATATATACAAGACTGACGATAAGTGAGTGTGGACGGGCAACTGACTAATTGATCAAACTTTTACTCTATCTCAGTCTGTATTGAGGTTGAGAGGACATTGTTCCTCGCCATGCATGGTTGAACTAGTTTAAGGTTGACACATGAGCACATTTTTGTAGATGTAGTTTGTTCTTCTCCCGTGAAGTCACTGAGATCAGCGACGTCACGAGCATTAACCATTCGCCGAAATGCGATCAAACCAGTCAACCAATCTGTCATGGGAATGACGGGATTGATTACGTTTCTCGATCTCAGTGACGTAACAATTAAGAAAGCGTAACTGCATGGAAGACCGAAATCCTCGTGGGTCAACCTCGTATAATTCAACTTCATCACTGGCTACTCGCTAGCCCTAGTTAAGTTTCACACTTCAAAATTTTCACTTCCGACACTGGTCTCGCAATTTCTTTTGTGAGTTTATCGAATTAAATCGTAGTTTCAATTGTTTGTGGCAAATTCAGTCAAAAAGCTACAATGACATGAACAAGAGAACACTGGCATATGAGGCATTGATTGCCCAGTGCAAAGAAGTTAATCCTACAGCAAACGAAGACTTTGTAACGAAGAAAATCAACTCTTTTCGTATGATTTATAAAAAAAATGTGCCCCAAAGTGAAGTCGTCAAAAGATATTTGCTGGTAGGAATGCGCTGTCTATCAACCTCCATTGTGGTATTTTTTCTAACCATTTTCGGGACCACCGCGTATATCTACTCATACGTTTGCATCGCTTCCACATAATGTCGGTGCCTCAATCTGTGATCACCACCTCCTATATTGCTGAGAGCGCACTAGACTGAAGGAAAGTTTGAATAGTGGGGAGGCTTGTCTGTCTTAATATTCCGTCTTGTGTGTATAGAAGCCTAGTGTGTATAGAAGCCTAGAAGGGGCTTAATTATTAGTCTGTTACAGTAACGACTGGACGTAATCTGAGCAAATGGTGTTCATTTGTTGCAACTATAGGAGTTGCAGATTCAAAATTTTTTTATTTCTACGCATAACTGATCTATATACCTTCAAGTAGAATGGATATTACTTTCATTATTATTGTTATAAATAGTGGAGGAAAGCAATTGGAATGCTTGATAATTATCTGAGTATTTTTTCCGCAAATTCTAAATTGATTGTTTGACTCCGAGCTTGAACAGCAATTGAGAAGGTACCTATATATCAAGTTTTTCTAAGGTAAGGTTCATCTTATAAGGTTTATCTGTTTATCTGTTTTCCGGCATCCAATAGAAACTATCTGTTTTTGTTTTGCAAACGAAACTGGGCCACAGCTTTGCAGGGCGTTTGAAATGCTTTCAAGTTGTTATGTGGTAATCGAACCCTACAGATTGTAACTCAGTTTAGCATATTATACGGTTTTTATTGACGAGCGACTAATTAATAAAAGGTTCTTTATTATAATGCAGGGACCTTATTCCTAAATTAGTTATAACTCACTCTGATAGTTTGTTAATTCTGCTGCCTATTCTAAGCCAGTATCATTTTGTTAACACTAAAACAGACGTAAGTAATAAGCACTGCGTATAGGTAGCTGCTGAGTGGTGATATGTGTCGATAACAGCTAGTGTCTTGACGGTAATTCAAGCACGGCTATATATAGTACCGCAGTCCTTTTCCATGCATATTACTAGTATCATCACATCATTCACATGGTATTTTGGCAAAAATGCATGTTTGACCACCATCTACTTTTAGAACGGGAATAAGAGAAAAGAAAAATGAGTATATACTGTATACGGAAGTGCTAGAAATTGAATGCTATTCCTGCAAAAGTCAAGTACTTCCTGCAAAAATCAAGCCTGTCATTTATGTTTATATTGGTGTTAGACACTTCTGGCAAAGTTCTTGACAGGAGGAGGACAGGTGAGCCCTTCAGAATGTCTTGTGCCCATTGTGAAGCATTCATCTGCTTCTTAGTTCAGGGAACATATGGAGCATTATATTTTCATCTCCTTACCACAAACACGGCAATGAATGCAGTTTGATGCGAAAAAGTTCTGATAGAAGAGTTGATTCCCGAAATTTCCTTCTTAAAGGTACTTTGCAGGGCTTGATTTTGCATGAATGAAACTCTTTTGATATAAATTTCATTCAGAATTTGATTTCTAGCATGCCCGCGAGAAAATAAAAGAGGTTCTTCGTAATAGGGGTCAGCACTGCAAATTGATACCTCGGAGAAATTTGTCATACATAGAATTCGTGTGGGATTTTGTTCTTGTTAATGTTTTCTTTTACGTTCAAGTTAAAAAATTAATATTTAACGTTTCCTGATTTTATTTTAGACCTCATAATTGAATAATCTAAAAATGCCACTTGCGACAAAAGTTTGGGCCGCGACTTTACAATACTGCTTCCTCATGAACTTCGTGAATTCATTTAGCACATGGGTTTTCACTGCATTGAGATTCATCTTTAACGCCGTCGGTACTACCGTGCACAGTTATTTATCAAACATTTTAAAGCAAACAAAATTCATCAAATTGTTATGAAAAATGATTCAAAGACCATCTCTCTCACAAGTTAAAAAATCAAATCTAATCTAAAAGACATTCAATTTACAGGGTACTGATTAGAACCGAAACTTATCTATAAAAAGCGAAGAAAAGAAAACAACATATCGATTGGCAATTATGTAAAGCAGATATAATGGTATAGTTATATAGATGGATTTTACGTTACGCATCATTTTATAGAATATTTTACGTTTTAATCACTTCTTAGCAAATTTATTTGTTCTGATTTTATACTTGTATATATTTTTGAAGTTATGAGCTGATGATGAAGATGGATCTCCAAAACAATCTGGTGGAGAGACCAGTTTTTAGACCTGGAAATACGTCACGCGGACATTACTGCAGTATAATGGAAATAAAACAGTAGCTACGATGGAGGGAATTGAACATTCTATTAAAACCATATACAATACACAGAAAAGATATCAAGTTGTATATGTATTATTAATATCATTATAAATTATTACTTATCGCTTAGGTTAATAATTTTTATGAAAACAATTCTGGCAAAGAATACATAGCTCACATTACACCATCAAAAATTCTCTTTTGGATGCCATTTTGCTAACTGATTCTCTTCATTTGGCCTCTTCTTGTTTGAACCTACCCTCGAGTTCCTGCAATAGTAGAATGGCGATAATGCAACATATTATCTTAAAAAGAATCTCAGTTGTATTATTATCAAACGGGGTAATAAGGGACGGTTTTGAGCATTTTTTGTTAATAACTTCTTACCATGAAACATTCCAGAAACGAGTTTTGCATGCATGGGCTCATTTTAAATGTCTTTGCGATGGTTATTGAATGGCATCCCAGAAAAATTTCAGATGCTGCTTTTTGTTAGCTGGAGCCTTTGCTAACCAAGGTTCTGCTGTGTAAATGCGATTTTAGGTGTGTCCTCTATTACCTCGGGGAGGGGGGTGTCCCTTAATGCCCCGTCGTGCGGAATGGCCGCCATTTTTTTTTGGAATGAGCTACGCAAATTCCGCCAAACAAGTTTTTAAGCCAAAACCTGTGTGCAACTACTATGTAAGTAAAATTTTTTAATACAGCAAATATATTTTGGCTACAGACCTAGCACAGGTACTCTTTTGAATTCGCACTTTTCATTGTTTTTTCAGGGCAGTAAATGTATGATTTATTAACTTGTTTTATGCTACAAAGATTGGAAAAATGTTAAACTTTACGGCACTATATCTAGTTTTGCAATATTTTAATTAGTTCAGCTGCTACAACATTTCTACGAAATGTCGTAGGACTGTCCCTTACTACCCCGCCTGTCCCTTATTACCCCGTTTGACGATGTTGATTCATCCCATGAAAAAGTATCACTGAAACCTTGGCCCTTGGGTTATTAATTTTCAAGAAAACTATTCTGGTAAATAATAGCTAGCACACCTTTCATCTTGAAAAATTCCTTGGTGAATTAAACATTATTACAAACAAGAAATGAACAGCAGTCTGTTTCACACAAATTCCAGCAGACTTCCCTCTGTTCAAATGGAAAAGACTTGCTCTTTTGACTTGACCAGGATTGTTTGACTCAACTTGAAAAGTTTTGGTTTCTGAACTCTCTTCATGAATCAGTTTTGACGCCGGGATGTTTCTTACAAATAATATACATGCTCTTAAGAGTTATGGTGTTGTAGCAAGCATTTAAACAATCAGTAACCCAAAATTTGAGGACTGAGGTTGATTCTGAGTTGATGCAAGTTTGCATGATGAAAAATGTAGTGCTTGAAGAGCCATGATATGAATATTGTTTCTAAGTGCCACATGCAGGCTGTTTATATAACTGAGGCTGCAGCCAATAGTATTAATATAAACAAACAAGAATTTTGTCACAGCACTTGTTTCAACCTCTCTTGTTTTGACTTTCAGGACAGTTTTCTCAACTTTTCTGAATTTGCCGAAATCGAGTTTTCACAATCCACTTTGGACTTAGTGGTCATCTTTTCACACAACTCAACTTCTTATGGATCTTTGTTTTCCGCACTTTCTTTTTGAAAAGTTCTGATTTATTGATATTTTAAATGCATGGTTTCTTATAGTTGTGACACGTTCACACAACTCTAGTAAAGTAAGCGTTCACACTACCCTCGACCTCACAACGAACATGAAAATTTAGCGAGTGTGAATGCTGACTCGAATAGTGTTTGAAGAGCAACGACAACTTCGATGAAGACCTTGTTTCAAAAAGGCACAAAATTCAGTAATATGAGGAGGTTGAACTTGTTGAAGACATTTTTATTTGCATGGTTAATCTGTCGACGGGTTGCAAGGAAAAGTTGTGAAAAAATGTTCGATTGGATGATTATCACGCGAGAGACAATTGTAATCTACAGCTATACTTCTGAGCTATGCTGCGTTGCCGCCCATGCAGTGGCGCATGCCGGAGGCCAGCTTCGCTCAACTTCACACTTTAATCGTATATACCTTTCCGTGGGTAATAATTAACGCTAGAGTGAATAGCAGCCTATGAAGTCTAGTTCTCAAAGCCACACCGCCTTATGTCCACAGCCACCGCTTAAGCATTAAGCATGCCCTAGTTACCCCGCTGAACCTCTTCTGACATAACCTACACACGTTGCAACATTTCTCAACCCTAAACGAACCTGAGCGCACCTAACCTAACAACATTGGCTGCTGGACGTTATAGAGAGGAATGGCAAGTGAGAATGTACAGCCAGTTAGTACCTGCAAGGAGGTTGTGAGTCGGGGCAGCGTGAATATGTTAGGCCAGAAGAGGTTAGGCCATAGTTGATTGGGCCGGATGCAGAACTGCATGCCTGCTAATGCGCGAGCATGCTGAAGTTTTGGCTGAACACCTATGTACGGCGCTATTAGAATAGAATAGGACTGTCGACACTGCAGAAATAGGCCCATGGCCTGTTGCCGATTCTTGTACTTTTCGTGACTTTATTCACAAGGGATCCGGCGTTTGGAACCCGATCTTTCAATTACTGACGATTGATTACAATAGCTGCTGGACTTATTGCCTGGTCCGTAAGGTGCTAGGCATTTTAAGACTGAAAATTTGCTCCTTTATATAGCTTCGTCTAGTCTGTTCTTGAAGGCGTTCATACTCGAAGCGTCAACGATACTATCAGGAAGCCTGTTCCACATGTCGGTGACTCGAAGCGAGAAGAAATGTTGCTGCATGGATGCGTTACAATTAACGCAGTTTTTTTTTAGTTTATAGCTGTGGCCCCTGGTGTTGGTTCTTGTTTCAAATTCTACTAATCCTTCTGGGACCTTGTATAAACCGTGGGTACTTAAATACTTCAATGAGGTCACCACGCAGACGTCGATAACAGAGGCTTGGAAGCTTCATAACCTTTAACCTTCCTTCATAAGGCTTGCCTTTTAATCCCGGAATTATCCTTGTTGCACGTCTTTGAATACTCTCGACTAAGCTTTAATCCTTTTCTAGTTTTGGTGACCACACAGTGTTTCCAAACTCCAGGTTCTGACGCTAGACAGCGACAAACAACAGTTTCATCGCTTCAGCATCTATGTACTCCTAAGAGCGTCTGATCAGTCCAAGTCGTTTATTGGCTTTATTAACTTGACCTTCTATAATGCTTAGAAAATTCAACTCATTGTCGATATCAACTCCTAAATCTTTTTCCTTTGTCGACTTCGACATCATCACTCTGTCGTTGCAACCGTGTCTTCTCATACTGTAATCTTGCTGTTCATTATTCTTGCCAAGGTGGATAACTTTACATTTGTCAGCGTTAAAACGCAGCTGCCACTTA